>NW_010172533.1:53581-66705 GCF_000695765.1 Mesitornis unicolor
TGAAGAAGCAGAGAATATCTTTTTGTGTAACAGTAAGAACCCTCTCCTGACAACATTTTGGACAAAAACTAAAAATATTATACAAAATCTTAAATGTGACAGAATGTTATTTTTCTTAATATTAATTTGCTTAAATATTAATAGGATCTTTCCAACAGTTAAACTATTCCATTATACTGCATTCTTAGCATCAGCAATGTATTTCCATGCTATGGCTAAAATGTCTCCTTTTGCTGACATAAGACAGGATTAAAGATCTGTTGCATAGTTTATCTGTACAAACGTAATGAATTTGTTTTCAAAGCAGATTTATATGTAGCATGGAATTTATAATGGACCTTTCTGGAAGTAAAGAAAAAATTGTGTGCATTTGCCTAGAAAGTAAAATCTAACCTCTGATCTTCAAAAGAAGGTGGCAAATAAGATATTTTCAAATATGAAATATGGTTATATGTTAGTTAAATACTATCATGCTAAAAGTCATATTCCCACACATGTTCAAAGGATTCTGAGGATATGATAATAACTTCTGGGCAATGAAGAAATATCCTAAATAGTAAATAATCTTATAAACCTTGGAACAAGTTTGCCATTACATGCAGTCTAAAATAAGTTTTTCCTCTTAATCTGACCCATGACAATGATATTCACCCAGGAACGTACGTACGTTATATGTACCAAATTGTTCCTCTTGACCGTAAGTATGGGAACTTGATTTTTTTACTGCTTGATACAATTATGGTTATTAGGATGTATTTAAGTCTAGACTCAGCAAGAACCTTCTCAGAATCTTAAGTATTAACACTAGTGAGCACAGTAACAAAACAAAACAAGACACACTTCACTTCCTCTCAATTTTTAGAGACTTTTCTGAATTATGGGAAGCTTGAAGTTCAGTGTTAGAGAAGAAACTTTCTTTCTCCCAGACCTAGTTAAAAAAAAAAAGGCATGGAAGGTATGGAGTGTCAAGTAAGCATGACATTGCGAGAGAAGAAGTCAATTCATTTTAAGATCAATTCATGTAGGAAAACCACAATTTGTCAGTGAAGAGGAGAAAAATCACAAGTTAATTGTTTAGTATTTTGCAATGATTTTGAGATATATATAGTCTGAAGTCCTGTGGTCAAACCACTATCAGCTGAAGGCAGTTTATAACGAAGAAAAAGGAAAAAAATTATCTAGTGTCTATATTTGCCCATATTTACTGTGCTTTCTTAAAATCATGCTAAGGAAGCAGATGTGTCAACTTCCTGATGGTTTCTTATATGGTGGTTGCCATGACAGTATTTAAGCATTCTCAAATATTAGTCAAGTGTGAGTGATATTTTCAGAACACTTCTAGCATGTTAAAAGGCTCCATATTTCACAATTTAGTAGATTATAATCGAATCTTGCAATGCAATGCTATAACTCACTTGGAGTGTCCAGCTTCAGAAGCTGTGGAATGATTTTTTTCTTTTTTTTTCTTATTTTTTTCCCCCCATGTACTTGGCATTGTATGTCACTAACTAAAATTAAAATTAAAGTGTTATGCAGGGACAGATCCAGTGAAAAATGCTGCAGATTATCACTTATCAGCCTTGACTATGAAACCAGATTCTACTTTCTGCAGTTCTGGCTTCATTCAAATTTTTCTTCCAGCTTTTTGTACAAACCGAGTACTTGCTGAAGACAGCCTTTTGTACTGCATGTGCAGCCTTGATTCACCCTCCAAGTCTGCAACATGTGGAATGGGGCAGAGGTCATTCATGAAAAATTGTTTTGTGATCGTTAAAGTATGCAACAGAACATCATGGACAGATGAGGGGAATGAGGGAGTGTTGCAGACTCATAGGGAGTGTCCTGAGGTTCAGGCCCTCCCTGCTGAAATGCTGTACTTCCCTCAGTTTTAGGAATTGCCATGTTCACAGGATAGGAATGCAGTGGTGTTCAGTCTTTTAGACTGGAATCAACATTTACACAAGAAAATGTTTGACAAGTAAGTAAATAGCTATTTACTCAACCTCCATATTAACTCAGTATTAACTCCCTAGTTACAAGGTTAACTTAGATGAACTTCTGAAGGATTTTTTTCCCTTTCATCTGGTAAAGACCTACATACTTCACATCAAGACTAAGATTCAATCCTCTTGCAAAATCTGTCTTGGATATAAAGTGATACATGTAATACTGAACTTCTCTTGAGGTTTTGTTCAGATTCAGCCCCTTGTTTCACTAATACAAGCACTTTCAGAATTTAATATTAGGCTTCACACATCTGATGGTGGATTGTTCACAACTCCTAACTGCCTTAAACTAGAAGGGCCCTTGGACAAGGCTCAGACTCCCAACAGTAAGCAGAAATTTTTAATGACTGCTCTGCTGCTGAAATATATACAAACTGTTAACCTGTTGTGAGGGGAATGTTGAACTGGTAGTTGGGGATTTGGCTCTAAGTGCATGTACAATTACATGCTGAAATCTATTTTTCATACAGGCAAACTGGAAATGGCAAAAGCAGGCACAAACCCTTGCTACTTCTTAACTGAAAGCAGGCAGCATGGTCACTGGTAACCTTCTGGATGCTAATAATTTTGCTCTGAATATTATTAGGCTTTGAGAAGTGTCTTTGTAAAAGGCTAGTGTCCTTTTAGCTCCCTTCCCTGTAAGACCTGACCTGAGCATATGCAAACAGGCAGTTGAATTCATGTTGCACAAGCAGGTCTTGGTTTCATTTCTTTGTTACTCTTGAGTGCTAGATTTTAAAAATCATACTACTTTCTTTAAGGTGTATTTTTGGTTCTAAATAGACTTAAATCTTTGGCCTATCATACAGAAGCAAATCTTTTCAAGTAAGCAAGTAGTTGGCAGTGATAGTAGGTTGCTATCCCCTGTGTGCATCTTGGACGTTTTAGCAGTGTTTTTCATAGATCTTCTTGTTAGCAAGGGAACAGGGAAATAAAAGATTATAAATGTTGTCATTAAGATCATGATTTTTTTTAAGCCTTTAATTTTTTCTAACCTTTTTCTCAAAAGCAGCTAGAGCATTTTGACTATGCCCTGCTTGCCTGCAGACCTGGTACTCCCAGATCTCAGGTTGCATTACTGTCTTGCACAAAACTGTAAAACAAATTGACAAAGTGTGTGTATTTTCCCCCTACATATAGGGCTACGAAATGAAAGCCAGTCTTTTATTACTACCATTAGCTCAAGTCCTAGGAAGGTGCTACAGAGGAAAATTCCTAATCTTGCTACTTAATGTATTGCAAGCAGGCATTTTTGGTTTTAATAAAATTAAACAGCAAAAAGTTAAAAATTGCAAGGATTTAAAGTTGCTTGCTGCTAAACTGAGTTTCTAATGTGAGGCTCAATGATGTGCTAAATGCAACAGTATGGTTTTTGATTCAGAGCTGGCATGTGTCCTGCTGGCTCAGAGTTTGGGTGGAATTTTCTTGAGCCTGCCCGCAAAATGCCATGTAAACAAATGCTATGGGGGGAGTTTCAAAGAGTGTGTAATGCCTAGATGCACAAGAGGATGTTTTGTCAGCATAATAGGTTATCTCTCTTTAGTGGTGTATGTCTTCACCACTTGTTTAAGGTATCCCATAGCTTACTGTTTAGGGGAAAAAAGAACCCAAAACCCAAACCCCACCAGAAACAAGGTATGGATTCTAATCCCTAAGGCAAATATGAGCACTGAACCCTGGTCTCCCACATCCTGGATGATGGTCTTAATCACAGGGTATGAGACAATGATGGTATTTCCTTTGTGTCTTGTTTGGACATACATGTGGTCTGAGTGCATATACCCACAAGTGAGAAAGATTCAACATCTCTATTCCGCGACTAAGAAATAACTTAGGGCCCATCTGCCTAACGCATCTAAAGAGGTATGGATTTAGTGTAGTTTCTTAATAATTTAGCTACCTAGTTATTTACAGTCCTAGGGCTCCTGCTCCTCCTAGGGACAGGGAGTGTGTGTGTGTGTGACGAACTAGGTTTTGATGAACATCTAAATGAATGAAGACTTGAGCTTCCTCATGAGCCTAATACATTGACTTTCCATGCCCTGATAGTAGCAATAATATACTTCTGTTTGTTTTTCTGAAGGACAGCCTTATAACTTTTTCCTGTGCTCATGCTAATTAAATGAGATTATGAATGAGAAAAAAAATTAATGTTCTTAAAAAACTGAGGCTGCATTCAAATAATGACAAAAACTGTTTTAACAGGGATAAATCCTGAGGGTAAGCATTGTTTTGTGTAGCTTTTGACCAGCCAGAATATAGTAGCTGTTTGACTTTTTTTCCTCTTTTGATTCTTTTTTTATTTTCTTTTTTTTGTTATCTTCCAAGTTTTCAGGCTCTCTCCTCTGGGATAAGCTATGCACTTTGGAAGCTTGGAAAGGAACAAAAAGATTTGATGAATGTTTATACAAAACAATTCATTTAATAGCTGATAGGGGTAATTCCGTAAAAGTGGCATGATTTATAAAGCACAGGGTCAGGTTTGGAGTTTTTGAAGCCTTAAGCAATGGATGATTACACTGCACCAAATGGGATCAGAGATAGCAGAGTTTGCACCTGCAGTTGTTTTTTCAGCCTTTGTACTCTGTGCCATTGGTTGTTCAGAGGCCCCTGAGGCTGTCCAGGCTGATAGTGTCTGACCTGGTAAAATGTGAAGTCAAAATATCAGGTAAAAAATGAAAGACCAAAGAAAAATTGTCTGTGCAGAGTAGGTATGTCAGAAGTTGAATTAGCAGCTAACTATTTTGTTTTGAGTAAAAAATATCTTGGCTTTTATTTTTTTAAATCTTATTGTATAAAACCAATGAGTGTGCTCCTGACTGTTGTATGGCACTTTTAATGTCAGCTGTGTTAATTTCTTTGTCCAACTGATGCTTTGAAAGGCAGTGAGAAAATGGTATGAGTAAAGAGTGGAGAGCCAGTCTTTAGACGATTCTTAGCTTTTAGTAAGTTTAACTGTGTAGTTGTGAATACACAGATATTCAATGACAGATGATGACTATTCAGAACAGAGCTACAAAGACCTGTCCTTACAAAATATTGGAGATGTTAATACAGTGATTTTTTTGTTTCTCTTCTCACGGTCTTTAACTTCAAGCATTTCTCTTGCTCATGTGTCCCAGCTTTCCTAATTCAGTGCACTAATCCTTTTTCCAGTGCTCCTTTTGCTATCCTGTATTTCAAGAATTCTTGGTAAATGTAGTTCTGCTGATTTTGTGTGTTAATTGATATGAAATATCTTGCTGTGATGTTGGTATGTGGATTTAGTACACAAATACTTTAGGTACTTTTTAGAAGACAAATAAAACATGATGTCTGACTCTAGTGTGGTACTAGGTTGTAATTCATTGGTGCTTCTATAAGAATTTTCAGCCTTGTGGTAAATCTTTCTTTGGTTTTTGATTTAATTTTCCTCAGTGAATCTAGAGCTTTCTTATCTCTGTTGTCACTCTGGCAATGATGTATATGTTGCGAGCTTATTGTAGTTTTCTGATGATCAGAAATGTTGGCCATAAGAAGAGGTAGGCATCATGATTAAGACAGCTAAAAGTGCCACTTAATGAATTAAATATCTCACTGAAACTAAAAATAGTAGTATTTCTTTAAATTGATTCACACCAATTAAGTGGACTAGTCTTTAACAGCACTTCCCACTGAAACTCCCCTCTTAGAAAAGATAAATTGTGTGATAAACTCTGGACAGGAGTGTGCACAGGCTTGCTGATAAGAAAGGTGAAGGACTTTGAAGACTGTACATTTATTTAAGTATAAAGGCTGCCTTGTGACTATGCCTCTTCCCAGAACAATGGTTTTGCTTTTATAAGCTTGATTTAGTTGGAAATGTTCATACTTCTGGTTTTGAAAAATATCCTCAGTGTATTGATTGTATAGTACTTTCTGAACTCAAAAATCTTCAAAGGAGTTAGTGGACTAATTGACTACCTGACTCTCAGCTCCATGTGCCAAATCACATTATAGCAAGAAAATTAGTGTTTGGAGTATTTTTAAGTTTGACAGCTTTAATTTTGCCTTCAACAATCTAAGTGCACAAATAGGTGTAAGTAAAGGTGTCCTTCTGATCCTAGAGATTGTGATTTTTTGAAGCTAGTAATTCTGTATAAATGGAAAGTACAAATTATAATTACAAATTAATGTCCAGAGCAAATTAACAGCATAATTTAGAGGGATGAATTTGACAAGAGTGTTTTGGGGGAGAAAGGAAAGGGATTACAAACACATACTTTCTGTGTTTTTGTGTTTTGTGGTTTTGCTTTTGGTGTCTGTACCGTAAATCAAACGTTTTTCCCTTATATCTTACCTTGACTATGCAAATAATTTCAAATTGTGGTGTCTGCACTTATAAAAGCACTTACTTATCTAGGGCACTTCTGAAAGTGTTCCTTTGGTGTTGAGTTGTGACTCATGTGCCTTTCAGTGGTATTATACTGCTGCTCTGTAGTCTCTGAAGGATTATTTAATTGTCTTCATGCCTTGTGGCACTTTTGAAATTGCTCTTAAGTGGTCAGATGTGTCTGCCAGGTTATTCCATTAACTTCTGCTTCTGTTAGTTTGGAGCCTGCCACTGGAATGAACACATTCACGCTTCGCTGGCTGATGCAGCAGCCTGTGCCGGATCCTTTATCAGGGAGAGCTGTTCTCTTTGACTAACAACCGTGAATGCAGACCTGGGAGGGGTGGACTGTCTCTGGGTGCACATTAAATTCTTGCCTCAAAACCAGATAAATCGCCATTACTACATATGCCCTTTCCTAGTGTCAAGTGATCAGTACTGAAAGCAAACAGATAACCAAGGGAATGAATAATAATGAGTTTTGCAAATGTATGTTCCCTGTCCTCCCTTTCTCCTTATTATTTCCATATCTCATCTCAAACTTGTACAGTTTTTTTTATCTTTCTTAGTGAGTATTTCCTATGTCTGTGCCTACAGCTGAACACATTTGTTCCCTGGCTCCTTCTTTCCTCTATTAAATGTGGTAACTGCATCAACTCTTTCTGCAGTCCTTTAGTAATACCCTGTTGTCAGTAAGCTGTCATAAATCCTTTCTATAAGGTTTCCAGTTCCCCTTTCTTTCGCTTTCATGATTTGGGGATTTAAGTCATCTGGGTCTAGTGCTTTGTTGGCTTTCAGTAGTTCTAATTGCCGCCTTATCTGTTTTATGATGAGGGTAAAGCCTTTCAATGTTTCACTCCTGCAAGCCTAGGAAAACATGCCTCACAGTCCCTAGGGTGTTATCTTCTTTCTTTTTGTGTGTACTGTCATGAAAAAATAATTTAAGCTTTAGACCTGCAGTATATTAACCATCTATCACTAGTTTTCTTCTTTGATCTTCTGGTATTCCTCCTGTATCTTTTCTTTTTGCTTTGATATGGTGCCTTTTTTTTTTCCTTATCCTTTCTCTGTTGTTTTTTTCTTTTAGGCACTGCCTTTATTTATATGTTTCATTGTTTTGGTTTGTCCCATATCTCTTTATTAATTTCCTTCTTTGGGAAATAGGAATTTCTGACAACCTGCTCCTCTTCTCCCTTGCTCATCCCACAGATTCTGCTTTTTTCCAGAATTTTGTTTCACTGCTGTATTGTTGTTTTTTTTTTACAAGATAGCACATATAAAGGCAAGATCCCCTCATGCAACTAAATGGGGATCTATAAAATTTCATCTGTAGTTATTTCAGTAATTCTAAACATACATTTCCTTATCAAGTGAGTATTGTTGCTTTGCTTTAAATATCTCTTTAATAACTGCCCAGAACTGTAGTGCTTAGTCAAAAAATCCTATTTTTACTATCACTACTCAAACAAAGAGGTGATCACATTGCTTGCAATTTTAAAAGCTCTCACTGCATGCCTTAAAGTTGATGTGTGATGTGTTATGTTTGATTTTGGTTTTTTGGACTTGCTTTTTTAATTACACAATGTCGCTTGTGTGTTTTTGTGTGTGTGGTAGCACATTTCCTGGTCTGGGAGGAGGAATGGAATGTAAATTGGCTGAGTTCAAATGAATCCCACAGAAAACTGGAAAATGCAAAATGAATTTAAATGATCAGATCTGATTTGGGCATACAAAAATGAACTATAAGTACAAGAATTAATTGTAAAAGGTTTAGTTATACTTGCCCTTTCCTTCTGAGATTTATCAAATGATGAATAGTAATCTGTCACTTGCAGATGAAACAAAATGATTTGATTTCCAGACACATTCAGTAATATATCCCCTTTCATAAGTGCTAAGCATCTACATATATTCTGCATCCTTTCAGAGTTTGCTTTTCCAGCCTCTACTGCAATTCTTTTGCAATTGTACTCCTCTTTGGACTGACATCCTAAAATCCCTATATTTTTCCCCAAGAGAGACCTAAGTTTGACCATGGGTGAGCTATCCTGTGAGGCCACTGACATGGCTTCCCAGAGGTTTAATCTTCCTGTCAGTTTATCCTGCCCCAGTCCGAGGACACTGCGAGAGCATCTGTGCTTGGATGAAGCAAGGATGAAGCCTTGGCAGCCAGGCTGTGCTTACCAAGTCTACCCAGCTGCAGTTCATGCATCCTTCACAGGGGAGCTCCCTATATTCACCATGTACAGTACGTGTATTTGGGTGTACTGGCACAGTCATATATTGTGTTGCCAGCACTTCATAATATCTCTCTTCAAAGTCAGTGGCACAGACATAATGCAGATGCCTGTTCTTTGGTTAATATGGTACTGAAGTACCCCTCCTTTTGTGTTCATGCACTTAATGCTTGGCAAGGAGAAAAGAGAGGCTCAGCACGGCTCCATGCAGAGCAAGCATACAATTTCAGGAAGGCATGTAGACCACTGCCCTGAGGGTCTAGCTAGGTTTGGAGACCATTTTGTTGGAAAAAGCATCTAAAATGAGCTGCTGAAGAACAGTCTCTCCAAGGCAGAGAATAGTAGCATCTTATTGCCCTTCTAGATTTGATATGGCATGAGGAGGGCTGGAGTAAGAACATCACTACTTACGCTATGACTCTAAAAAACACCATCCTTATGGGGATGAGAAAAATCCTTTTTAACCTGCTGGAGAGGGGAGGGAAAGCACTTCAAAGCAAACATCCCTGCCTTCATCCTCAAGCTGTCTCCAGCAGGGATAATGGTGAGACTTGCTCTTACCCCCACTGTGTGGGGATGCTAGGATAGCCTTTCTTCCAATTACATGTATCATCCAGCTAGTCTTGTGCCCAGATTGGCAGCAAGACCCTATAAGAGAAGCCAGCTGAGGCTGAATACCAAGGAGGAAGGGGAAGGGGAAATGTCCAGAGGTCTTTACTTGTCCTTTTCAGTAGTGTGTTGTGTGTTGTCTGGTTTGTCCTTAAGAAACAGTCTCTGGCCAGGAGCTACAGTGGTGCTGTAACTAAGGGAGAAGGTCTGACAGATGGTAAGCTGGGATATGAGAATGCAGTTATGATTAACAAAGGATTGTTGCTTGCACAGTGTCCTGAGTTTTGGGTTTTTTTTAAGATGATGAAGAAATAGGTTTTCTGCCTTTGTAGTCATATGTAAAAGATGCTTAGCAAAGAGGCAGGGGGAAAGGTACAGAGGAGTCACAGAAGCCAGGCTGAGTCAGGCTGCTATATTTAACTGTGGCAAGAAAGCACAAGCATGTGGCTTTGAAAAGAGAAAGTGTAGAAAGATAAAATTGTTTATGTTGGAAATACACTTAAGATCAAGTCTAACAATCAACCTAACACTACCAAGTCCATCACTAAACGATGGCCCTAAGCACCACATCTACACTTCTTTTAAATCCCCACCAGGGATGGTGATGCCAGCACTTCCCTGGGCAGCCTGTGTTCCAATGCTTCATAACCCTTTTGGTGAAGAATTTTTTCCTAATATCCATGCTAAACTTCCCTTCGTGCAACTTGAGAATGTTTTCTCTTGTCCTGTTTTTTGCTATTTGGGAGTATAGATGGACCCTCACCTTGCTACAACCTCCTTTCAGGTAGCTATAGAGAGCAATAACGTCTCTCTCCAGCCTCCTTTTCTCCAGGCTAAACAACCTCAGTTCCCTCAGCTGCTCCTCATAGGACTTGTTCTCTAGACTCTTTGCCAGCTTCGTTGCCCTTCTTTGGACATACTCCAGCACCTTGATGTCTTCCTTGTGGTGAGGGGCCCAAAACTGAACACATTATTTGAGGTGTGGCATTCTGTAATGTGCTTCTGAAAAATGCACCCCAGACTATGGTGCTTGACAGGTTCTAAGCTCTGACAGAGTGGAGAGAGCCTGGCGTTACAGTCTGACTCCTACCTTGATGCAGGACTGCTTTCATTCAGCTATGAAAAGATGAACATTTAATCTTTCTCTTTAGACCTGAAAAGAAGTTATTTTCTGTGGATCTTACTGTGGAAGGTTTCAGCCTTGCCAGTCAAGTTAAAAATATTCTCATTTCAGAAAAATGAGTCTAGTGTGTCTGTTTTCTAGGGGATGCATCCCTGACTATTTTTGACCAGCTGTTTCTTATTGTTCTGGAAACAAAAATTTGGAGACCTAAGGCACAAGCTACTCTTATAACAGCCGCGTATGTTCTGGTTAAGTAATGCCCACTGAAAAAAATAGGTGTTGAAGAAATGCAGAAGTGTTTATTCAGTCAGATGAACTTATTTGGGTCTGAGGAAAGCAGTGGCTCTGTTCAAGACATGTCTGATTTTAAAATGGTCAAAATTTTGAGCATGGGATGGGATAGTGCTTTAGAAAGCATCAACAGCAGAGCATTAACAACTGTGTTGATACCAACAAGTAACCACATTCTAGTAACAGTATCTCCCAGGAAACAACTGTCACTCCTTTTTCCTTGTACTTTGTAACAGATCACTCTACTAATTCACAGGTAGTATGTGGAAACACTGCTCCCCTAAACTGTACTGGTATGCCAGCAGGAACAACAAAAAGCAATTGTTTCCCAGTTCTCTTTCCAGACTTTTCAAGAGAATATATATTGTTTTTGTTGGATTCTGTTTAATGACCTACCAGGGCCCATTCACAAAAACATATTTGATCCTGAGAAAACAGCCAAATCAAGCTATTTAAAGTATCATTGATGTGCAGACAAAAATCAAGGTGCCAGAATCAAGGGCTAGATGATAGCAAAGACTGCACTGCACAGAACAAATAAATTTGGACCTGCCTAATTAAAATAATTTAAATAGAAGATGCATCTCAATTATTTGTCCAGTATTTTGGAAGGTAAAGCTGAGATTTATCCTCAGCCTGACCACTGACAGATTCTGTTTTCACATGCAAGGCTCAGGGATCTTCGTAGAGAACATGCCATTATCTCACCTAAAGTCCAGTTGGCTTTCACAGATGAGAAATGCTGTTTTGCATTCACAGTCACTACTAAGTATTTCACATACTTAGCATGTCCCTTATCTTCTTCCTCTGTAGCATGTGGGCTTTCTCTCAGTGGCAGCACACTTGACTGAAGTTTAAAGAACCATGTGGAAATCAGTCTAAAAACAATTGCTGGAGACATTTCACTTTGTTTGTGCAGACATGGCAGCTCAGTTATCAAATGACAGATGAGAACAGTTGTTCTGACACTTTAATTCTCTGCCTCTTCACCTTTTTCCTCAGTAAGAGGAATTATACCCATTCATGTGAGGACATATAGGAAATGGGATTGTTTTAGTTACTGTGTCTAGATGACACAATCTGCCATGTCAGCACAGAGAAGAAACCTCTACAGATTCTCTTTTTTTCAAAAGGAGCTTTGCACCCTTGCTGACATTAAAAGGTTGAGAATGCTCATTAGTGCTTACCTCCACCATACCATCGGTTCAGACTGAGAGCTGGCTTTTAATTCAGTTTCATATGTTCATCCATCCAGCTTAAAGGACTTGAGGCTCGAGGTATGCATATTCTTGCAATTTGCAGGTGACTATTGCTGCTATTTATGACACACTTGGGGAAAAGACACGTGTGTGACTGAATGGCTAATCAGGCTTTAAACCTCAACTCTGTGTTACTGTGGTCCATGCAGCTGGATTTAGTGAACTATTAAAAGCACTCTTTATCTCACACAGGCTATATCATATTACAATAACTTGTATTTCAGCAAATATTTTCCTTCCAGCGAGTGGATTTTTTCACTTCATATTTTCCTTCAGAATTTGATGAAACTGCACTAGGCTTTGATGGCAAGAATTTACTTTGATTACTTAACTTCCTTCCAGTGTACAGTAACAGGGCTTGCAGATAGTAGAAAAGTAATACAAATTTAATCAGTCGATAGTTTGACTTGTCTCATATGGCATTCTGATAAGCAATTGGGAATTATTGCCTAGGCAAAACTACAGCTAGAAAGGCCTATAAGCATGCTGGAAAATAAAACTAGAATACATAATGATTACAACTACTGGAAAAAATATTCTGTCAAAATAATGTGCAGTTCAATACAGATGAATACAAAATACCACTCTTGGGAATAATTAATTGCTAAAATTAAAAAAGCAACTGCTAACCAGTAGGTTACTAGCAAAGGATTTGAGAATTATAGTGGTTCACAAGCAGAATATAATTTAAAAAAATGGAGAAAGGGAAAGCAAAGCCCATGCTTGGATGAATAGACAGGGGTTCTGTTTTTATTAATCTCTCAGCACTAGTAATGCTATAGCGAGACTGCCATCTCCACCCTTCTTTAGGTACCACAGGTAAAGAAGAATGCAAGCCAGCTGGGAGAAAAGCCAGGGAAGATCAGTAGAGATGATTTATACAAAATATGACTGTTAAGGAAAGAACTAAAAATTTGGGATTGTTTTTATTCTAGAGAAGAAAAAGTTGAGAGGAGACATGGTAAATCTTACAACATGTAAAATACTGCTGCAGAGAGGAAAAAGTTACTCACCCAGAGTGGTACAAGAAGTTATAGGCTTAACTGCAGCAAGGGAGATTTAGGTAGGAGCTTAGGAAAACATTTCTGGAGACAAGAATGGTCATGCATTAGAAAAGACAATGTTGGAGAAGTGTAGACTATTGAGGGAGAGAGGTTAGACAAAACTCTCTTTTAAATTGTGTAGGTACATTTGATTATGTTCTGTCTGTTCTGATGTGAAATCACAGAATCACAGAATCACAGAATC
>NW_010172534.1:0-2347 GCF_000695765.1 Mesitornis unicolor
CCAGCTCCTGAGATTCTGTGATTCTGTGACCATGAGAACAACACTAAAAATGTCTTTACATATCAGTAGTTAAGAATCAGACAGTATCAGTCTAAATAGTCTGGGAGCTTTGCCTTTGCCCCCATTATGCTCTGTTTTTCAGAAGCTAGTCTCAGACTGCCAGTTTTCATATATAGTTAGGGGGTTTTTTTGTTGTATATGGTTGTTCACATACTCATGTGGCCTCACTGTGCTCTGCAATTCTTTCGTATTTCATTTTTTTGTGAAGTAAAAGAAACATGCATGTGTTCTGCCATATGGGCTGTCTCCTCTTGTCTTCACCCTCACTCTCAAATGCAGACTCTGCAATATGAAGCCTCATGATGGCTTTTAAAATGGCAGTTATCTACCATGTCCTGCAAAACTGATGACTAAGAGGGAACTATCCTGGATGAGCATCTTTGATGAAGATTTTGTTTTTTGTTTGTTGTTTTTTTGTTGGGTTTTTTGGGGGGAGGGTTTTTGTTTGGTTGGTTGGTGGGTTTTTTGTTTGGTTTGTTTTTTTGTTTGTTTTATTCTTAATGTTACATAAGGATTTCCTTTAAAAATGACTTGAAAGTCAAGTTCAAAGATCTAGTACTGAAAAAAGTCTTTAATTAACTGCACTGTAATATTTAGTATAACTGTAAAATCCCCTAGAAGGTCCAACAAAAGAAACACAAACTGGCTTCTGTTTCACATCCACTAAGGTACTATTTGTATCCCGTATCTCTGATGTTACTAACTTTTCACAGCTCTTCACTGTGGGATACCCTAGTGTTTGTGTTAGTAAAGTAATTTTTTTTTTTAATTTTAATTTACATCTGCACAGTCCCAATAGTTTTTCCTGAATTTGGAGGTTAGAAAACAGACAGGGCAAGATTCAAAGAAAATCTGGGAAAAAGCGGTGCATCACCTAAAAAGGCTCGATTCAGTGGTTTTTAGTTTGTGTGAAACACTTGAATTTACACTGTGTGTGGTTTATTAGGAAAAACACAGGAAAGGAGAAAGTTTTAGGATAAGTATGAGGCATACCTTCACAGTGAGGCAGTAAGCCTGTCAGGGGAGTTCGTGTATGTGAGAGGCTGCATGTACTGCTGCTGCTCCTGGGCTGGGGATATGTTTGCAAAAATGTGGCCAGTTTGTTGAAACCACCCTGGTTCATAATATCTTTAGAAATTAAACCAAACTCAAATACTACAGTAAAAATCCAGCTAAAACCACTGCATTTGTTCTAACATATTTTCCAAAAGACTTTTCCTGGAAAGCATAGGTTTTTAACAATAACCTTACTTCTCTCAGTTTGGCACGGTTGGTCCTGTAAATAAGACACAGTTCTCTTGAATGTAACAGAGTTTATGAAAATACTGTTAGCTTTTTATATCAAAAGCAAGTGAGTGTTTCTGTAGCTCTAATCTTTACCCAGAAACATGATTTTTTTTTAAATAATGAGCTTTTAAAATCACATGCAAACTTTTGAAATCCTCATAGAGCTTTGTGGTTTCCGACTGATGCCAGGGCTCAAAAGAGAAATAATAAATTCCATGAGAAAAGAGGTTTTTTCTTTGTAATTAAGATCCAGCTAAAACCAGAGAGCATTGAAAATTCCACAAAAAGCATATTTTCTGAGTCTTTCTGCCTAATTTCAAAACCAAGAAGTTTGACTCTGTTTGGAGCCAATTTGAACCTCAGTTGTCCATCATTATTATAGAAACCACCTCCCACGTTGTTCTTGTTTTTAGTCCAAATTTATTTGTGCCCGATACGTATGTCCTGGAATGTCTGGGAAACTAGAACTGCATGAAAACAAATGTTTTCATGTGCACATAATGTTCATCTTATTTGTCCTGGTTTGAGCTAAATAGAACTAATTTTCTATTTAGTGATTTTACTTTTCAGCTCAGTCTCTTTTAAGTGATTGAACTTGCTGAAAACTGGCAGCATGTTTTTCCCAAACAGCGCTACTAGAAGATATGCTCAAGGTCAGTTGTCTCATCATGGGTGCTGTGTCTGCACCTACGGGGGGTGAAGCAGACCCAAAACTGACCAACGAGGTATTCCATCCCACATACATCATACTCGGTATAAAAACCGAGAGATCACGAGAGTCTCAATCCCTTTTTCACCCTTCTTCCATCTTGGAGCCCTTCCATCTTGACCCTTCCGTCCATCTCGATCCTGCAGAGGCCAAGGCCTGAGCAGAACCCTGCTGGTTCATCTGCCGCTGATCCTGATTTGTGTGTCCTGCATCCTGCTCCCACCTGCTGCTGAGTTTGGTCTGAGAATTTTCCAGTGTCTGGCTCCGCAGAGCCTCTGGTGACGTATTCGT
>NW_010172534.1:2362-12444 GCF_000695765.1 Mesitornis unicolor
GGGAGGATGGGGGGAGGATTTTATATTGGTTTTGTATATATTTGTACATATTTTTATATATTTCATTATTTTCATATTTACAATATTATTCTGTAGTATTAGTATTATTGTTTCATTAAATCTGTTAGTTTATTTTCCAACCCGTAAAGTCTTTCTCTCTTATTCTCTTTTCTCTTCCTTTCTGGGGAGGGGAGATGGGTTAACAGAGAGCGTCTGTCCAGGATTTAGTGGCCAGCCCCGCCCTAAAACCACGACGTTACTACATGCATCTGCACTGAAATGCCATTTGAAATTATACTTTTAAACAAATACCAGATTTCAAAATTAATTTTAGTGTTTTTGTTCAGACCAAAAATGTGATTTTGAAGCTAATGCCCCAGTTGCTATCACAAAATCTAGGCTTCTTTCAGGGAAAAGCTAAATGAATAGCTCAGCTCCATGTGCTCACCAAATGTTCTCCAGCCCCTAATGGGGATATGCAAAGCCTAAACTACCATATCTTCTATAGACAGCTTTGAACTGTGTGCTTTGTGGGGACAGTCAGAGGAACGTACTAAATTTTGTCCAGAATAAATCCCTGAATGATTTGCAGCTGACATAGTGTCCTCAGCATCAACTGTCTTCATGTAATAATTGCTCTTAGTGGTCCAAATTGCTTACCAATGTAAACATAGCCAGTTTTAGTAATTGAGATACATTTTGTACACTGTATTAAAATATTAAAAAACCCTAATGCAATAGATAAAAGCCAGAGGCAGGCTTGAAGTCCATGTCCATCCCTACATATCAGATACAAGACAGTAAATAACTGCAATTAAATCTTTGATCTGGTAACTTCTACAGTTATATTAGTGTTAATACAAGATTCCTAACCAACAAAAGCCTATTTTCAAAACTGCTTCAGATGTTGTCTAAGATGGTTGCAGCTAAATTCCATTGTGCCATGAAGAAAGTTCAGCAGATTTTCTTTTATATGTAATGAAGGTTTTACAGCAGATCTAAATATGAATATTAGCCCTGATATCAGTCTAGGATAAGGTAGTGTGAAAATAATATACTAGTGTAGCTTCTAGTTCCATTCTGTCTGTTGTGTTCAGATAAAACCAGAAGTTGGAGGGTGTAAAGCTGCGTTATACTCTGTTCATTAGAAAGCTTAAAGACAAAGAGTTTTATCAGTTAAAAAAAATGATTAATTGAGCATGATATGTTGTGTTAAAAGCGTGTGTTTCCTGAGTTGCTAGAGATCCACCTGGGTTTCTGTCATATTGCCTGGAATGGGATCGTCTGGAAGACTGTGACCCTGAAACTTATCCTCTGGCTTTCCACTATGACCGGTTCCATCAGAAAAAGGAGAGCAAGGGCAGAACTGGTAGGCCATCAACCAGGATATTAGCACACCTGAGTGAGCTGCTGAGGAGATCTGCAGTATTGGCACTTCCAGCTGCTTCTTACTAACACTGACCACAGATCCTGTCAGTAGGGGTCCCACTGAGGAGGGGACACAACTGATGAGTGTCCTATCTGCTCCTTACTAGCAGTGGAGGCTACATCAAACCTTTCAGTGTTCCTCAGCAGGATTTTGACATTATGTATAATTTCAAAAAATGAGAATTAGATGGAATTACCCTGGTATATCTGCTTGCACAGAATATAAACTTATTTCAGTGAAATCCATGTTGAAAACAAATTTTAAAAACCAAAAAAATTTCTTCAAAAGGGAAGAAATTGTCTGAGAGGAGAAAGCAGCAGTAAAAGACACAAGCTTAAATCAAACAAATCAACCAACATGGGACATTATGGCATGTTATACACACTAGTTCAACCATTAATACAAAAAAGATTATGTGTATGTATATACATATATACACATACATACGCACACACATATATATGTAAACACACACACACATGTACATATATATATAGCCATATTTGAGTACTTTATAGGATATTATCAACCAAAACAGAAAACCAACAAAGCCTTAGAATCTAATTTGTAGTTGATATAAAATTTAGTTAGCAAACATAATAAAAAATGCAAGAGCAAGGTTAGTGTTACAATCCATTTTGGAAATAAAATAGGAACATGAAAAAAAACTGGAATAAGGAGCCACAGGACAGGAACGTAGCCTTGAGGAAAGACAGAGGTGGAAAGCTGTGACTTAACAGGGGAGGTTGTTACAATATTCTTGAAACTGGAAGCAGACTTTTCTCCTAGTTCTTCTAGTTTAGAGAAATATAATTATTTGCGTTATTACTCTAACAATTTTATTTTCTAATGGCAGCTATTTATCAGAGACTTTAGCTCAGTTTAAAAAGAGTTAAAAATATATTTCCTCACTAACATTTAAAACTGGTTGATATGTTTAAAATTTGACAGTAAGCAAACAATAGCACACTTTCCTTATAGAAATAAGCATATGTATTAAAGATGGATATCTTTTTTTCTTTCAAATAAACATATCTGCAACAGGTCAGCTAGATGAGGTCGTATCTTTTAGAAAAACTTGCTTTTCCTTTTAGGCTAAATGCTGGAATAAAAGTGTTCAGTATCTATTAAACTATTGAGCTAGTACAACTGATTCAAATGAGTGGCAGAAGTACAGTGCTAGCTACCTTTGATAATCAAATAACCTTCTTGAATCTTAGCACACCAATTACCTCACAACCCTGAAATTTAGAGTGACTTAAAAACACTCATTTTAAGGCACTTATATTCAAAATTCAGTTGCTTTCATTAAAAAAAAACTAACCCTCTTTGCCACTTCAAAAATTAAGTACAATAATTATAAACAACTTGATAGAAGAATACATTAGAGGAAACAGCTTTTCAGAGGTATAGAATCCTAACTTTCCTATGTCTTTTATTTTGCTGAGGAGACTAATTGATGTTCAAGGATACTAGTTAAATCATATAAACAAGGCAAATATTTAGAGTTTTGGGAACTCTAATAAAGAACCTGCTAACTTTGTTCTTAAAAACAAGCAACATCCCTTCTCTTCTCCAAATCTGAGTCCATTAGTGGAGTTCACTTCCATTTAACATGCTGTCTGAATTATGCACAAATATGACTGACTGTAGATCTGCATTTGCCATTAACATTAAAAGAGGATTATTTAAATGCTTTTAAGTCAGAAAATTTTAATAAATTTCACCTTATTCTTAAGAAGTGTATTCAAAACCTTAATTTAAAATATACAGACTAGAAAGATGTTAAATCTAGCTTGATTGATAAAAAACTGCAGTTATTCTCTGTTTTTTAAAGTATTGCCATTTAATGATAAGTGTGTTTTTGATTAAGTTAAAAAGAGAATTTAGCCCCTTTTTATACTTAAATACAAATATCTTCGTTAATCACAATTTTTACAGTGAGTGCTTGTGTGTTTATCTCAGACTACAATGGTCACCACTCAGTATTTAGGTATGATTAGAAAGATAATTGTAATGCATCACAGAATACATAAAACAATCTTCCAAAATATTAATTCTCAGTTTGAAAACTATCTATCTCAGCTGTAACATAATGTTGTGGTTCATTACCTGTATATACACTCTCTTCTGAGTACTAATGGCTACATGCAGATATTCTAAATGCCTTCATAAACACAGGAGCACAGACTGTTAAGCAGTGATTAATTTCTGCAAGACCACGTGAGGTCCAGTAATTCTTGAATGGTGCCAAAGTGATGTATAGCATGAGCACATACATCGTCTGGCTCAGCAAAATGCCCATGGGAAATATCAGGGATGTATTTATTTGGTGAGCTCTGTAGAGATTTAAATCACCTTGAAAAACAAGCTCCGGACAAGAGACTTGCACATGCAAGTCCTTTGTTTGAAAGAGAATAGTTATTTTCCTCTTAAAGGTATAACAATTTTTTAATACTCATGTGGAGAATGTGCAAAAAGATTGAACCTTTTCACAAAATCCCCTAACACTATCAAAGGATGTTGTTTTCTTCCTTTTTTTCAGTTCATAGTTTACATTGTTTTTTGTCTTCCATGAAACTTAAAGTGTTGTAAAATAAGGTCCTTCTCAAGAGTAAAAGTGACAACCAGTTCCATCAAGACCAGTATGTGAGATGAATTTGTCTAGAAAAACATGTTTCTATAACAATCAAAATTACTTAGCGATGTTCTCCAAGTTTTAAGTGAACTAGTAGGAGTGATGTTGTGATGTCAGCTAGAGCATGCTGCCTACAACACAGGCTAATTGCTACAAGCAATATAATAAATAGATAAGCTATATTCTGTCCTGTTACAGTGGCAAATTTAAGTCTTTGTAGACTAGGTCCGTTACATACCTGAAGCAATAGTTTTTATGCCTTGATAAGTTCTACTGAGGTAAATGAGATTCTCATCAGCATAAAACTACAAAATAGAAAAGAATAGTAGTGTTTAGGTCTAGCTAATGGTCTTCACTGTGCTTCCCTTCCTGATACATACCTAGTGATTTACTAACCAATAATCATGTAAAATGTTAATGTAAAATCAACAAAATCACTTGACAAACAAGCTGCACTTCAATGCGTGAAGGTTTGGGATTGATTCAATCTTATTTATGGTATTTATTTATGGTATGAATTCAGAGGTGTCGTGGTTTTAGGGCTGGGCCGGCCACTAAATCCTGGACAGACGCTCTCTGTTAACCCATCTCCCCTCCCCAGAAGGGAAGAGAAAAGAGAATAAGGGAGAGAGACTTTACGGGTTGGAAAATAAACTAACAGATTTAATGAAACAATAATACTAATACTACAGAATAATATTGTAAATATGAAAATAATGAAATATATACAAATATGTACAAATATATACAAAACCAATATAAAAATCCTCCCCCCCCCCTTCCCCCCAATGACGAATACGTCACCAGAGGCTCTGCAGAGCCAGACACTGGAAAAGTCTCAGACCAAACTCAGCAGCAGGTGGGAGCAGGATGCAGGACACACAAATCAGGATCAGCGGCAGATGAATGAGCAGGATTCTGCTCAGGCCTCGGCCTCTGCAGGATCGAGACGGACGGAAGGGTTGAGATGGAAGGAACGATGGAAAAGGCAAAAAGGCAAAACACGGCGGAGACCCTCATGATCTATCGGTTTTATACCGAGTATGACGTATGTGGGATGGAATACCTCGTTGGTCAGTTTTGGGTCTGCTTCTCCCCCCGTAGGCGCAGACACAGCACCCAGGATGAGACAACTGACCTTGAGCATATCTTCTAGTAGCGCTGTTTGGGAGAACATGCTGCCAGCTTTCAGCAAGTTCAGCCACTTAAAAGAGACTGAGCTCAAAAGTAAAATCACTAAATAGAAAATTAGTTCTATTTAGCTCAAACCAGGACAAGAGGAATTCAATCACTTTGCAGAGTGCTGCTCAGTTCTAGTACACTGTACATGAACGTCAACTTGCTACCAAAGCCATGAACCACAAGCATCAGTTAGAGAAGGTTGTAACATGTTAAATGAAAACCATAGAGATAAATGAACATGCTGCTCTGACATGAATGTACAGATCCCCTTCAGGCTTAGTTTAGGAAACTCTGTGTTTCCATCTCAGTTCTAATACGCTTTGCTATTTGTAGCCTAACTCACCTTTGAGCATAGTGGTCACAGGATACCAGATAGTGTGTTGGTTTGTAGCATGGACAAACATAGCTGGATGGAAGTCTCTGGTTTCGTTTGCACTTCTCACTTAAGAGAGTCAAATTGAATTTATAGCCCAAAGGCCAAAGGAATTACAGCTATACTGCTTTACACCTAAGCATGTGACCATTTTTTTGGTATTTAGAAAATGAAGGTTTTTTTGCTACAATACAGTTTCTTTCACTGAAACATCTGTACTTGTCTTTTCTCTCTTGTGAGATGATTAATTTTTAGCACTTAATTTGATTTGTAGGATTTTAAAAAAATATGTGATTGGATTAGGCATCATCAAAACTTTTTTGCTTGTCTAAAGGATAAATCAGTTGTCATGAGATTTTAGAAAAAGTTGCTCAAGACTTTTAATCACTTGTAGAAGTTAAGGGTGTAATAACTACTTAGATAGTAGGAGGGTAGTAGTAACAAATTACAGAAAGCCTTTTTCTTATGAAAGCTTTCAGCAGGGCTTTCATTGGAGAAGTAGGAGGAGGTAATACAGTCTTTAGTGATACAGGATTGATCAATGGAGATTAAAAATGAGAAGGAAACAGCTGTTGCCCAATGTCATGAATATCTGCAGACCAACATCTGAAATAGTAAGACTGGTCTTCATAGATGAAAAGGAATTCAGGAAAGTGCTAAAAAGTCAGGGTTTGTACATAGGTTTACAAGTAACTTTCAACTACCTAGTGAAGTTGTATCTTGGCTGAGACAGTGCTCAGGAAATCATACTCCATTGAACATTGAGAATTTGGGAAAGTTAAGGCTTACCTGAGCCCATGGCATGTAGGTTATAAAGTTGAGAGAATCTAGTTTCAATATAGACAATGTTGAAGTAGTCAATGGGTTACCATTTTAGAAAGAATATAGGTAATGTTTTAAATCCGATGGAAAATAAATGCTTATGCTTATAGAACTTTATATCTGATTCAGCAGTCAATGTTTTATGCAGCTGCCCTCCATACACAGTTGTAATGGTTCATTGTTTCATCTCACAAATTAATTTCAAGATCTATCTAGACAACCGAATGTAGCAAGCAGATTAAAAGAATAGGTTATTGTTGGAGAATGAAGACAGACTTTCAGAGATTTGTGGCTGTCCTCTGTCAACAAGTCCCTTAAAGTGTTGCTCCTGATCAAGGTAACTTTCATGACTGTTTAATTCATGGTTCCAGAGATTATGATTTAATTTAAACTTGATCTTTGGTTTTAGCTGCTCACAGGTGTCATGCACAAAGAAGCAGAGTGAGCATATATATGTGTCATCAGTCGTCTTGGGAGCAGACAGTCATCAGGAGAGAGGGTCAGGAAATAGTGAAACAGTTCCAAAATATTTTTTGTCCATACCTCTGCATGTTTTTCTGCAGAGTGCTCTGTTGTTTCTTTTGCTAAGTACAATCATGCAGGTATGTATCTTGGTGGTTACCTGGTAGTGTCTTTATATAGGATATCACACATCTTTCTGATAAAAAGCTCTTTCTGAAGATCCATTGAAATAAAAGGTGAGACTTCTCTGTACTTGAGTAGGGCAATGAAGTCCCCAAGAACATTTAATAAATTTCTCTTTAAAAGGAAAGTACTGTTTTTATTTCAGCAGTGTTTGAAGTAGTGGAAACCACTGGATTCCTATATGGGAGCAGTTTCCATGCCTATTTCTTACTCAGTTGATCCTTGTCAGGATTTTAGTGTAAGCATATAGTTACTGGCTCAAATGAACCTTCCTTCTTTCTGTTTAAGAACACACAGAACAGACATTTTCTATAGCCACTTCTGTATTTTTTTATTTACGGCAACTAGCCAGATGTCAGGTAACTTGTGGAATGTGTGTGCAGCTGGTGGTAGTGGGAAAGGCATTCTGCTTTTTAGATAAATTATTTGTTTTCTTGTTTTCTGGGCTAAATTTGATGTTTTAACATTTATTATCTAAATATGTTTTTGTATTCCTTTGTAGTTGATGTGAGCTTCTGCATTTTACCTTTTCTGAACTGGATATATATTTAAAAAATAAACAGAATACTAAGCAAAATTCACATAAACTAAAAAAAAAAAAAGAAAAAGATTTCAAACCTTCATAACTAATCATGTCAGTCACAGAGACTTTTGAGAAACACAGAATTATTTTCTTTCACTGGTCTGCAAGAGGTACACATCATCAGCTTCTATAACTTTTATCTTCCTTGAATGATAAGTTGACATTATGAAAGAGTGAGAAAGATAACTTTAGTAGTTTTGTGAGTCATAATAATGACACAATATTATTTATTGATTTATTCATTTAATTAAAAGCTATTTCAGAGCCTGACCCTAGGAGGTTCAGAGTGCTTTTAACTCTAATTCATATCTCAAGGAAAGGAGAAAAAAAAGAGAAGGGAGAGCAAGCTTTGAGAAATACAGAATCAAAACTAAGTAGGTGAAACTCTGAGGAAGATAAAACATTAAGAATATTTTTGATAATACTATGCTATTTAAAATAATGCAGTGTGTACCTGCTGCAAGCTTTAGATACACTCCTGGCTACATCGGAAATAACAGGAATGCTGTGCTTAAATTTCAATGTTGTATCAATTTTGTGTTACTAACCTTCTGACAAACATTACTGACCAGTACAAAAACCTTTGTTTTATCTGTGTGGTCATGAGCCAACATACATTTTCCTGTGCTTCATACCAGACTTACTTTCCTGAATATATGTCTCAGAGTGTTGTATTTTGGAAGTCCTTGCCTGTGGCTGATAGTTGTGTTTTGCAACAGCTTTACAGAGTGGCAGTGCCCTGCTCCTTCTTTTGGGCAAGGGGGCAGAGGAGTGCAGGCTGTTCCCTGGTTGGTTTTAGTGTAAATTCCAATGTGATGTTCCAGCTTGTTGGTTTTAGTCACTATAGATGCTCCTACAGATAAGTAGCACAGAAAGAATAAACTTACCGTGGTTTTGAGTATACTGAGCAGTTTCGTTCTTTTGAGAGATGAAAGCTTCGGCCTTTTTTTCAAGGTACGTTAGTGTTTGTTATTCCTTTTTCTTCTTATACTAAACAAATGTCCTTGTGATTTCATGTTCAGGCTGCAGTTTATCAGGCACAGGTTTCTTAACTCAGTTAAAACTACATTATTGTTATTGTTGTTGCTGTTGTTATATTGTGAATTATAGCTTGGAGATCACTACTTACTGGTAAAACAGAGCAAATGAAATAATAAATAACATATTTTTTTTGGTCAACAACATACCTGGAATTCTGTTTTTAAAAAATCTTAAACTTTACAGATCTACTCTCCAAAATCTAAATCCTAGCCCACCCATTGTCTTCAATTCACAGGATGTTCTTTTAAGAAAGTTATAATATAACATTATAGCAGCACTTAAATGAAAAATTTAGCATTGCATAATGTTGAATAGCAAAATTGCACAATACTACTCATATGAATATTTTACACTAACATTAGTCTTCCAGAATGAAAGTCAAAATCATTATTTTCGCATGTATAATCTTGGTTTCTTTGAAAAAATAGCTCAATTCAGTATCACTGTTTACATAGCAGGAGGGTACTATTCTTCATAGCAGCAATCCTCTTTTCTCCAAATCAACATATTTCACCACAAACATTTATTTGTATTGTTTTAGTGAACATTATGCTTTTTAAAGTCTGTTTCATGAGGTATCCTATGACACTTTTTATTCATCATCCATAAATAACAAACTCCTCACTTGCCTAGGATTAAGTTTCAATGAGTGAAACTGAAAATTATATCTTTTTCTTATGACACTTGGACATCGTGAGGTTTGTCACAGTATGAAGAATCTAAAATAATAGGAAAAAATAATAATAGCAATTGGAATTAATATGGAGAGTATACTTTCTGTCAAGTGCCTTGCATATATACTGGCATAAAAAGCAACAGCATAGGTATTATGATTATTACTTGCAATTTAACACTGCTTTCTAGATTTACTTAGATTTTTCTGGCTTCACTTGCAATTTCTTATCTGAAATTGTGTTATCAGTGCTTGGTGCTATAGCTTGTTATCCAGAAAGGTTGCAAAAACATTGAGTAAAGGTTTCCAGTAGTTAGTGAGCCCACTGGAAGTATTTTGACATGCAGAACAGGGCTTTTTGTCCCTCATCCAAGTCTTAACAAACGCATTTAGTGTTATGAACAAGTTATGATTTGCCCAATGGTCTTTTGTGAAATGGTTTGGTTTTTCCTAATCACGTTTTACAGGTTGTATGGTTGATCTGTAAAATTAGCATCACACCTAATATCACCCAGTATTTACACAGAACAAAGGTGCTGCCGTTCACTCGAGTAAGATCACTTGTTCTGTACATGTTGGGAAAAGGGCAGATAACAGATAGAATCTATGCTGCTGTAAGTAAGAACTAATATTTTTCCCTCTGGCAATGGTCCCTCAGTCATTTTCCCACCCACTGCACAGACCACCTATCTAAGT
>NW_010172535.1:0-17126 GCF_000695765.1 Mesitornis unicolor
TGCTATCTTCCCATTGACATCCTCCTCTGTGTGCTGTGTTTTGTTCTAGAGCCACAGGTTGCCCATCCTGCATAGTCATAATTTGTTAGTGCTATCTATTACTTAAAAAAAAAATTAAGTCGTTGCATTGCACAATCATGCAAAGCTAGAAAAAAGTGCAACATAAAGGTAGTTATCATCTGGTCATTAGGCCACTGCCATTACAGTTTAAAAAAGCTCATGCAAAGTTCCAGGCAGATCAAGACAAGGTCCGCCAAGTCCTGAGGCCTGTGTTGTTAATACAACACAAAGTCTACAGCTTGTTAGAAGCAACAGCAATGCTTATCGCCGTACCTTTGCATAGAGCTTGTGTCCTCTAGGGCAGTAGATGCCCTTCAGCACCTTGTCATGTTTGTGCTCAGAAAAAAGGGTTAAAAGGAGGAACCTGGGAGCTGCTAACCAGTCAAGACTCACCACTGTGCCTCAAAAGATCAGGGAACAGAGCGCCCTGGAAGACAAAGTATATGGAAGACAGAGAGGTGGTTAGAGACAGTCAAAATGGCTCCAGGAAGGGCAGGTTTTACCTGACTAACCTTAGGGCTTCTATGATGGGCTAACTGCATCAGTGGATAAGGAATGAGCTATGGATGTCATCTACCTAAATTTCTGTAAGGTCTGTGGTATGGTTCTCTACAGTATTCTTTCCACTAAATTGGAGGCATATGGGTTGTTTTGACAGATGTACTCTTAGATAAATAAGGACTTGGTTGGTTGGCCACATCCAAAGAGTTACAGTCAAAGACTCAATGTCAAAGTGGAAAGAAGTAATGAGTTTTGTCCCTCAACAGTCCATTCTGGAACTAATACTATTTAATTTCTTCATCAGAGGCATGGACAGTGGGAATTGAGTACATCTTCAGCAAGTTTGTGGATGACACCAAGCTGAGTGGTGGAGCTGATTAACTTGAGGGAAAGGATACCATCCAGAGAGACCTTGACAAACTTCAGGAGTAGGCCCACGTGAACCTCACGATGTTCAACAAGGCCAAGTGTATAAAGTCCTATACATGGGTCAGAGCAATCTCCAGTATCAGTACAGGATGAGGGATAAAGGGATTGAGAGTAGCCTGGTAGAGAAGAACGTGGCGATATTGGTGGGTGAGAAGCTGGATGCGAGCTGTATGTGGATGCATGGAAGTGTGGCCAGGAAGGTCAAGGAAGGTGATTCTCTTGTGAGACTCTACCTGCAGTGCTTCATCCAGTTCTGGGGTCCCCAGTAATAGAAAGACATGGATCTAGTGGAGAGTGTCCAGAGGAGGGCCATGAAAATGATCAGAGGGATGGAACACCTGTGTTGTGAAGTAAGGCTGAGAGCTGGGGTTGTTCAGTCTGGAGAAAAGAAGGCTCTGAGGACAACCTGTGGCCTTTCAGTACATAAAAGGGGCTTATCAGGAAGATGGAGAAAGACTTTTTACGAAGGCCTGTAGTAACAGGACAAGGGACAATGATTTTAAACTGAAAGCAGGTAGATTTGGATTTGATGAAAGTTAGAAATTTTTTATGGTGAGGGTGGTAAAACACTGAGACAGGTTTTCTAGAGAAGCTGTGGGTGCTCCATCCCTGGAAACATTTAAGGACAGGTTGGACAGGGCTTTTAGCAACATGATCTAGAGATAGACATCTCTACCCATGGCATGGAGGGTTTGAACTATATGATCTTTGAATGTCCCTCCAACCCAACCCATTTGGTGATTCAACGAAGGAGCAGGTGAGCTGGCACAGGCTTCCCTGCTCCTGGGGCTGCCTGCAGTGCATGCAGCTCCTGCCTGAGTGCTGCAGGCACAGCATCTTTGTCTTTCAATATGCTTAGAAGAGCCAAATTTAATTGCCAGTAATAAGAAGCCTAAGTTTAGCCAAGCACAATAAATGAAAAAGCAGGTACAAGTTATTATTTTCCTTCATTTCTTTGTCGCTTGCACTGAGGGAAGGTGAGCCCACAAGCAGCTCTTGCTTTATATTCCTTCTCTTTTTATATAACTAGGTTCTGATTGCCTGATGTCTGATTAGTTCAGAGCAGGAGTAAGTAACTGATGAGGAAAGATGTTTGTTATGGTGCTGAATATAAAGCTATACAATTCCTAGTCCTGACTAAAGGGAGTGTTCTGTGTCCAGGGACTTTTGTGTTCTATTTGTTTGATTGTGGGTTTATTTGTTTGGGTGTTTTATTTTCATAATTCATGGCTAGTACACACACAAAACCACCTCCCATTTCTCTTGGTCACCATCTGCTTTTTCTGTTTTTCCTTTTTATCTTCCTTTCTCTGAACTCTCCCTCTCTGCTCTCCCTCAACACCTGTTTGGTTAAGTAGCCATTTCCCTAAAGTTTTAAGACACAAATATGAACTGACACTGCTAGTCCCCTGACAAAGGCCTTTCTAATGCCTGAACAATCCTGGCTGTAGAGTTAAAACAGAAAAAAATAATTTGTTTTTCCTCTTCTGTCAGAGATTTCAGTGTCAAACTAGAGAGAGATTACACCAAAATAATTGTTCTGATGATTTAACTTATTAATAATAAGCATGTCTATAGTAAACCATACGTTTTTATTCAACTTGCAGTAGCTTTATTTGCTGTGACAGTTGTGCTAAAGAGCTGTTCTCAATCAGCAGCCTTGGTGTGGTTTTTCCAAAAGACAGATATTTATAGTAGTTGGGATTCTGGCCCCTTTTATTTCTCTTTATGCTGAAGTGTGTTATCTGTTTGCTCAGCAACCCATTCTGCCTATTAATGCAAAGTAATCATGGGTGATCAAAATAGGTGCATGATCAGCTGAATAAGCTTATTAGCTATGATCACAAGCAGCAGGACCTCATAATCTGATATTTATTTAAAAAGGAGCACATCCTGTAAAGAACCATTGCTCTACTGATGTGAGAGGGTTGGTATCAGTTGATATTGGGTAAGAAAAAGAATTTCTTCTTACAGCTAGAATTTCTTCCAGTTAGATATGATCAAGAATGGCAAAACCAATTGAGCTTCAAACATTTTGGTCCTTGTTGCTATGGCTAAAAGGTGGTGACTGTGAAAGGTACTGGACACTCATCTTGTATGATGACTTTTCACATGTGAAAAATTGTCAGTCTGAGTAAGCATTGAGATGTTTATTTATACTGTCCAGACTTTATTATATGCCAGCTGAAAGTCTGTGGTCTGACTTTGTTTTGAGTTTGTATCTGAAGTAAATTTCTTCAGCAAAGTGAAAATAGCCTTGTTTTCTTTCAAGCCTTAATTGCCAGAGTTGCCATGAATCAAGGCGACCTCTCTTAAAAGCCATCTCAGTTTGGAAGAGTGGCTTCTGGGTGGTAAAGATGTGTGAATGCCTTTGAAAACATGGAGCAACCAAATGTCCATCCCTGCTTCCTGTTACACACATGCTCCTTGGTCAAGACTGTCACCAAACAGCTATGTCTTTAGCTGCAGCAGTTACAAAATTGTACATTGGGTTCACATACAGATAGGATTTGCCTTTCACAAATCCTTTCTCAGCATATCTGAGATGAGCTTGCTCAAGCACGTTACAGGACGCTCAAAATATAAGTTTTTGAAAAAGCTGGTCTATGCCTAAGGAATTAGATTATCTGATACTTTAAATGCCTAAAATATCTTTAGTTTTAAACAAAGAGAACTAGGCTATACTCTTAAAAAAAAAAAGGGAAAATAAAAGCTGTGTTTGCTCTTTAGCATTTCCTACAATGTGTGCTTTTCAGTCAAGAGTGTCACTCACACACATTGAGAGTCTTGATCTCTCGTTCCCTGAGGAATAAAGATGAACATGTTTGAAAATATTTTTTTGTTTTCTTGGGTTTTTTTTGTTTGGTGGTTTGTTGTTTTTTTTTTTAGTTGTTAATATTCTTACTGCAGTGCTTACAATACACTGCAAAGCCAGGGTCTTGGTGAGTTAAATGAAGCTTAAATGGGTATGCAAATACTCTCCTGATCCCAGAGAAACCACAATCTAAACATTAAAGGCAGAAAGTAGGAGAAAGCAACAGACTCTAGATCATGTTGATACTTTTTGTTTCCCAGCTCCAACTGTGCTGCTTAACTTGCTCTCAACAATCTGATATTTCATATAATTTTCTCCCTTCTTGATTCCACTTGTAGTGGTTTATATCTGGCTTTGCTTTTCCTACTGTAATCTGTATTGTTTATGCTATCTTCATTTTCTGCCAGCATGGCTTTCTTATTCCTGCTCTGCAGTACTATATTGCCATATAAATAACTAAGGAGACATCTGTAGCAAAAACTGAACTGTGCTGGATTTTATAAATTTCTCTTGTAAAAATTAGAAATAATTTGACTTATATAAATTACTTTGCTGGAGGAAAATCCTGACATGAAAGTGAGTCTTGCTGGTGCCTGGAAGGGAACAGAAAAAGGTACAGAATTTGATGCTATTTTGCCAGGAATGTATCTTCCATTAATTTCTGGAAGGATAAAGCACATAGTCAAACAACTCATCATAGATGCAGGACAAAAAAAATGTAACATAAACCAAAATCAGACACCAGATGAAACAAAACCATCCAAAAATAAACACAAAGCCAAGCTTTAATCACACCATTGTGAAAAATATATTCAAAAAACTCATGGTAAATTACTGTGAATTAATCACCACTTTAAGTGAAGATATATTGCACAATAATTCTCTAGAATCTAGCTCTATAACACATCTTTATAGGAAAGCTTGATGTTTCTGGGAGATGAGTACTCTGTTTCTCATGAGAAATCACTGGGATAGGTATCAGTGACTGACTGAGCTGCTTTCGTTTAGCATTTTCAGTACTCGAGCATTATGATTATAGCAGAGCAGTAGAGCACTACAGAAAGCAAAGAGGATACTAAATTGTGAGGAAAGTGAAAGAAATGATGACCCATCTGATGTATACACTTGACAGTACATTGTTGAGCTTGGTCAATTGTTACAAAAGGTGTAGTAATAAATTTGAAGGAAATGTGTGTCTGTGTCTCAGATATATACTTGAATTGGAGCAGGTCTGGCACTATAACCTGTTGTGATGGTGAGCTGTTCCTGGGTCACTCAGAGCTTGTACCACCAGGCTGGACCACTCAACTTCCTCCACTGACACAAATGAGATATGTCCAAGGAGCGCATCATGCACTTCCAATGACTTCCAACTCATTCCAATTCAGAACTCTCTCTGTTACCAGTCCTCTGCTAGACATCTTTAATTAAGCAGAATAGCCTTCACCATCCAGTATTTAAGATACTCACGTGGATCTCCCCCTTGATCTATCAGATAATTTGTAGTTCTCATTTGTTGGTTTCCATCTCTTGTGGAAACATTACAATATTGCTTTAAATATCACCAGGGAGACATAAAATGGGCAGCAGAGCTGCAAACAAAAAGTATTAACAAGCCATGAAGTGCTTAGTGGCAAGGAGGTATAGCTATAAAACTCCCTAAAACTCCTGCCTTGATTTAACAGAAGTAGTTACAAAGAATTATTGTTCAGGATGTGCCTCATGTTTATTTCCTTGTTAATGCTCTCCGGTTGCTGGTTTGAGTTTTATCATTCTATGCTTGCCTTTAGAAAATGAGCAAGTTGGGGCATAAAGTGGGAAGTGCTCCACAAAACTCCCCAAATGCTGACAGCCTACAAAAAGCAAAACAGCCCAGTTTCTGTAGTAATTCTGCATGCAATGTCAGCTTGTGAATTTTGAAACACGTGGATATGTCTGGAACAATTAAAGCCATTGAGAATTTGCTCTAGAGTCTAGGGGCAAAAATATTGCTTCAAGTGTTTGACATACAGGCTGTAGAGTTCATATTTCTTCAGCCAGGAATACTATTCCTTAAAAACTGATTATGAAACATCTTGTAAACCTAGGATGTCTGTGTATGCATTATTAGTTTTTGTGAGACAAATATGAGATAAATGAGATAAATAAGGACCATGAATGTTGAGTGAATAATCAGCCTTTTTCAGCTAATCAATATCCCACCATTAAAAAATATGTTCTGAATAGCCTTTGCATAAATAAGAAATTGAAAATATGCATTTGTTAAATGTAAGTTAGAGGTTGGTTGTTTTTTGCTTGTGTTTGGGTTTTGGTTATTTTCTCCCTAGAAAATGAATGAATGAAGAGCTGTGATCCATCTTCTTTTAGCAGAAATGTAAGTGAAAGGATTTGATTTGGTCTACAGAGAGATCAAACATGAAAAAGGCAATAAAGGGAGAACAATTGGAAGAAGCTGAATGAGTCACAGAGCAGTACAGAATGATTTCCTTAATCTACACCATGTGTTTCTGCTAAATAACTCCTTATTTTGTCTTTTATAATATTGTGACGGGTCTTAAACTGTTAGTCTCTTTTTTTGGATTGTATGATAGCTATTGGAAATGTGGCAGGATACACAGATACTGCAAATGCAGCCTTTGCAAATTTAACATCTGTTACCAGCTCCAATCACATATGTGTGTTCTAGATATGAAAAGAATATTACTCATTTCAATTATACTTGCTTACATAAAGATAAGCAGACACATTCATGCATTGCTGAATATCTATGTCTACGTTTAGGGATCAGGGCAAACCCAAATTAAACAAGGAGTAGGATTTTCTCTGTTTTGTCCCCCACCCTCCCAGCAGAGAGGGAAAAAAAAAAGAATAGAAAAGAGATGCTTCACACAAGGTTGGAAGTTAAGACTATAACAAATTAAATAAAAAATAAAAAAGCAATTGGGGAAAGGAAAAGGGAACTAATAAGGGACAAAGGATATTTAACTATATACAAAACCTGATCCCAGTAGTCCTGAGTGGAAGTGTCCAAGCAGTGCCTCATGGCCGCCGTGACTCATCAGCAGGGACTGCAGTGGTGCTGGGGAGTGGATGGTGGTGGATGCTGTTGAGCACGTGGAGGTAGCCCCAGCCAGCCGGAGATGTGACCGGAAGCCAGGAAAAGCCTACTAAAACCTCGGGCCTCCTTGCTTTTTTTAGACTGTGGCTAGAAAGGGGAGGGAACAGTACTGACCTCTGACCCCCCCCAGGGTCCTACTGATACAACCTGTCCTTCCCTTTCAGGTTGGTAACCCTTAAACCATAACAATCTAGAAACAAAGTAAGATGAGTATTTTCCAAGATATTTCACAGACAGCTTTCACTCCAGCTTTTTTCCTGTCTTTAAAAAATAATTTTAATATTTCAGTGACATAAGAAAAAAACAGGTCTTTAGCTAGTTGAACCAAACTATTTAATACTAGTTTCTGTATTGCAGGTGCATGTATTGAGCTATTACTCTTGCATTAACAAAAATGTGTGATTTTCTGTAGTATACATTTGGTAAAGTTGTATGAGGAGTTTCAATTAATAACTATAAAAACTGCAACTGCTTGCTGCTCAAATTTCAGTGTACACTGACCAAAAGGTGGTGCTTTCAACCACAAATGTGCAAATGAAGAAAGAAAATATGAATATGATCTGTGCAAACACTTTTCTGCAGTGAATAATAGAGGAAAGCAGAGAATTCTGTGAGTTTTGCTACCTCAGACACAATCTAATAAGGGGCCACCACCGTCCAGAAAGTAGCAAGTGTAAAATGGAATCTTCTTTCCTATTCAACACTTCTGTTCACTTTACTGTCTCAATCAGATTTTTCTTCCTAATTGCAGCACAGTGGTAATGCAGCTTGGAAGGAAAAAGAAACAGCTTGTTCTATCTGTATGAGCAAAGGGACATTCACCTGACTGCAGAATCCTAAGTTTGGTTTAAGAAGCAGCATTAAAAAAGAATAAAGGAAGCTGAAGTGCTTATGTCCCCTCCCCTTGAAATAACTTCAGTTTTTGAACACCTGCTTTGGCTTCCACTGGTGGTCCTTCAAACAACAGAGGAAAAGGCGCTTACTGTTATTTTGAAATGTGTAGATTGCATGTGGAAGAGGTAGAAGGAAGTGACAAGTCTGACCTTGCAAAAAGTTTTGCTTTCTGTTTAGCCAGAAGAATAAGGACAAACCTCCTAGAGACAGATTCTGAATAGCTGGCACTATAGACTTACACATGCATATGTGTGTGCGCATTCAGTGTCTCGTCAGACACATACTTACTGCGATTCTGCCACCCTCCAATGACCAGCACATCTTAGGGAACTCCCTGGCTGCTTAAAGCTTTGCTGCTCAACTCTTGCACCTTCTCTACTCTTACAACTGTACCATTTCACCTCTGACTAGTTTTATTGTCCTCAACAGGGATATTTGTAAAGTTTATTAACATACCTACCTAAATGTTTGTAAATTCAAGCCATGAAAATTATCTTCTAAAGGTCTGATTTAAAATTACACTCCTTTGATTAGAATTCTGCTCTTAGTCTTTAATAAATCTCATTGAGTTGCTTGACCTCTAGATGATCATCCTAATTGTCAGCTCTCTTTTCATGTTAATTAAAGATTTGAAGAAATGGTGAAATAGTAGAAAATGAGAAGGTTCATTAAAAAATCCAGACCAATATTTTTGGTGAATTTTGATTGTATTAATATAAATTAAACAAAATGTTATGTACACATATTTATCTTCATTAATCAAAGAGTGTTGCTGGAAAAAAAAAAACCCACATGCATTTTAGTGTCAGTAGCTAGCATTTCTTCAGTCTTCAACAGAATTAACTTTCTCTTCTAGTTCTTGAAAATATTTTTAGCTGAGGTCATTAGTTGTGTACTTAATGAACATGCTAGGGTTTTTAGTTCTGTTGATTGAAGCAAATTAATTTTGGACTTTGCTAATTGGGGATAACAGTCAAATTCTTCTCCAGGGATGAACTGAAAACTAATAAAGATATGATACCTTTAGAAATGTTTGAAAGTTATTAATCCTCAGGGTTCCTGTGTTGTTGTCCTCAGATATTCTGTGGGAGTGTATTTTTTCCTTTCTTCTCATGCACAGAGTTAGCACAAGACTTACGTAATATTTGAACACTGCTTAACAGTCCTTTGGTATATAAATGGTGTATATTTTGCTTGGAGTGAACATTAACCCGCTGGTCTAGTCATTAAGTCCTTTCTCTGACTTTCATTTCAGGGGATATTTTTTGCCTTTTAAGGGCTTCAGACTGAGATATATGGTTATAGAAACTTTGACATTTTCTATTAGTATGGATAACGAGATTATTGCTATAAAGAGAGAGAGAGCTAAACAATGTTATCACTTTCTGAAGATTATATAGTTTATTAAACTTATCTAATCCTTTTTAATTCCACACCTAGAGGATTTAAACTGACGGAATCCTTTGAAATAGACTTTGGATACAAGACAGATTGGGCTGTTTCTGTTCTTTATCTGGAATAGGTCCAAAAAGCTCTTTGGGGAAGATCCCTTATCTTTCCATTTGTATATGCACATACTTACCTCATACTTGGGACTGTTAATAAATAAAATTTAAAAACTCCATATAATTGGCATAATAAGAAAAGTAAAATGCAGTCAAATTCACACTCTAGTTGAAATGGGACTTGCGAAGCCACTGCTGCGTAATGTAACTTGCAGCACAAATGCTGCACTAACTGTGCCTACTGGAGCCCTATTTCCCATCCTCTTGTTAAAACTGCATCTGTTTATAAGACATAGCTCTGTCCTAGGGAAGGATTCCTCAGCCTTAATAAATCTTCTTTGTCTTCTTCCTCATCACTGTCATACTTCAAGCTGCAAAGGCTGGAAAAACAAAGGTCTCCAGCGGCTGGCATGGAGATATTTCTGCGTCACGTAGAAAGAGCACTGTAAGCAGATTTGGTCTTTCACTTGTCCAGGCAGGGGCATCCTATCTTCTTCTTACATTCAAAGGAAGGTGATACCTCCTTTAAAGGATGATTAAGCTCAGCTAAAATCATTTTATGGAAATGCTGCTTTCTTTTCATTGCCTATAGTAAACATCAAGGATGAACTTTTATTCCCTGTGTTACAGAGCACTGCTAATCACAGGATGAAGCTCAGTGTGCAAGCTCAGAAGCAGGCACAGAAATCTTCAGAAATGTATCAGAAGCCAGTAGAACTAAATCAATTTACACTAGCAGAGATCAAGGCCAGGGTGTCTGGCATGGTCTAGTGAATACAGCTGATGAATGAGGCGGCCATTTTAAGGATTTCTGAAGAGTTGCTCTAGGATTTCCAACAGAACAGTTTCTCATCAGAAAATTACCTTTTGCTCAAAACCAACTCTTTTCCTGGGAAGTTGTCCATCCAGGTGCAATTCTGGGCTAAAAAACAGAACATGTTCTCAAAATGGAACAAAGTAAGTGTTTCTGGGGCTTTGTTTCTATTGTTTTTTTTTCCCCCTTTCCAGAATATATTCTCTCTGGCGATGTGTTATTATATTGCAAATGTTATCATTTAAGCATAGAAGTTAAATAAAAAAAATCGGCTTTGTCAGAGCACAGATTTCTGAGAGATTAATAAAATTTTTTCTGGTACTTTTTTAATTTCTTTCTGGGAAATACTGAGTTACCTTTATTTTTGTTAAGAACGTGAACAGATACAGATTTCACTGTCATAAGCCTTTCCATCAAATAAAAAAACCTAGGTCTTGCACAGCCCCGTTACTCCTCCTCTCAGAAGTGAGGTTGACACAGGCAAGGACTCTCTCAGGGCATATCTGCACAGATGGGACAGACTCAATCTGCCTTTGTTCCACAGCCATATTGGCACAGAGCTCTTTTCCTCAAGATAGCCTTTTTAATCAGGACTGTGGGGCAATAAACTGCTGATCTTGGGGGTTCACAGCTTGCCCTGCTGCTCTTATATAGGCAGGCCAAATCTTGCATTCCAGGTTTCCAAGCAGATTTGACATGGATGAAATGAACAGTGAGAGCTTGGGATGAAGTGTAAAAAAATGGCAAGAGACCATGGGAAGGAGGAAAAAGAAATTTTTACAATGTTGATACTGCTTGACAGTGCCTGAAAAGGTTAAGAACGCTCATGGGAAGGAGCGCAGCTTGTATTGGTTGCTGGTTTGTGTGTGGTGGTGGGTTTGTTTGTTTGTTTGTTTGTTTTTCTTTTGACAGCAAGTGTTGAAAGCTGAAATTAATTTTGTGAGAAGCAAGAAAACATCTTACTGGGTTAGTAGTTTGTGTGAGAGTTGTGAGAGGTACCCAAGGGAACATTTTGCACTGCACACTTCCCAGGGGACAGCTTTCCCTACTTGTTCTCCCATAGCCAGACAGGGATGATCTTTATGGATCAGCATCTCTTCCAGTCTCCTATTGCAAAGCCCTGTAGTGTAAAATGGATCCAGTTTCTCCACTGCTTAAGAAGCAGCCTCTTTCCTTTTTCTCACTATTTGATAAATGCTACCAGTCAGCTCTCTGCTGTAATAGATGTGGCATGGGACAAAGCAGATATAATCCCCCACTGCAAAGAGTTTGGAATCTGAATAATCTGCTTCAGTTTATCAGGCTCTGAGTGTGATAGCAACACAATCACTGGCAACTGAGTAGCTCAGTGATGGTTATCAGCAGATGCTCATCCTCAGCCTTGTGGGATTGAACACTAAATGACTAATAATACCCATTTTAAAGTAAAACACATTAACTGAGAAATCAGGATTTGCTTAGCTTGTGCTGAGCATTATTATAACTGAACCAAAAGTAAAGAAACAGTTACAGTGTTGCAAGGCAAAGGTTAGCTATGATTCTATTCCTTTTTTTCTTTCCCGATGGTAAAAGATATTCTTTGGAGAAAATTTGGAGAAAATAGGAATGTGAATTTACAGCTAGCTTGAATGATGGAAGTGGCCATCAGTTTGCACCCAGGTAAAAGGATTATCCTTAAATACTAGATCAAGAGAGAAGGATGGCAGTTGTTCTTATAAAATGTATTTAACTCCTGGAAATTTGTTTATTTGATGCAATCAGTGCAAATGGATATAATCACTTTTACGTTAAAGTATTTACCTATGAATATCACATGAAATTACCTAAGGAATTAAAGAGAGGACAGGACAAGTGATGAAAGACATTTTTTTGCACAGAGGGTGTAGGGAAGCATACTATGTATTTAAAAGTGTTGATGAGGCATTATTGCAAAGTTTAGGATGCCCTTGTTATTTTTTTTCTCTCTAGGATGAGTCCGTCTTTTGCCTGTGACTGTAAGTTGTGAGCAAACCCTTCCAGTCCTTTTCTTTTGTCTAGCCCCTTTTTTGTGTGTATTGTGGTGCTCAGTTGTACACTGGGCCTAAACCACAACACAAGTGTACAGAGGATGGTCTATCCAGGAGGAACATTAAAAAATTGCCTGAGAGTACAGGAATAGAGTTAGAAATGCCAAAGCTCACCTGTAGTTGAAAGTAGCAAGTGATCTGAAGAGCAACAATAACAGCTTGTATAGGTACACTGACGGTGAAAAGGAGTCCTACAGAACATGTGGATCCAATGTTTAGTGGGATACCTATTGATAGAAGACATGGAAAACACCAAGGCACATGATGGTTTTGTCACCTCCTTTTGGTCTGCAGGTCGAGGAAGTTTATACTCTTCCTCTGCTCTGCCCTAGTGAGGCCACATCTGGAATACTGTGTCCAACTCTGCGATCCCTGGTTCAAGAAATACACAGAACTACTGGAGAAAGTCCAGTGGAGGGCTGCAAAGTTGATTGGAGCATCTCTCCTATGAAAAAAGGCTGAAACATCTGGGTCTGGAGAAGACTGAGACTGGATCTTATCAATGCTTATAAATATCTAAAGGGCAGGTGTCAAGAGGATGGGGCCAGACTCTTTTTAGTGGTGCCCAGTGACAGGACAAGATGCAACAAGCACCAACTGGAACACAGCAAATTCAAACTAAATATGAGGTAAAAGTTCTTCACTTTGAGGGTGACAGAGCACTGGAACAGGCTGCCCAGGTTGGTTATGAGGTATTCAAAACCAGCCTGGATGTGATCCTGTGCAACCTGCTGTAGGTGAACTTGCTTTAGTGGGGAGGTTGCACTAGATGATCTCCAGAGGTACCTTCCAAACCCTACCATTCTGTGGTTTACAGTGGAAAGGCTTGTGAGCCTGGTGATACAGTCTAAGTAACTGAAACTTTCTCTACAGAAGAGTAATATTTAGTTAAGGGTCACTTAAGCAGCACCTACACAGGCCTCTGGCACCAGGCTGGATTCATTTAAGGAAGCTGAAGGACACTGTTGATGTCATTTCATGACTGCTCTTTTTTCATCTTTCAGATATCATGATGATTGACAGAGGTTCCTGATGACTAGAAAAAGCAAACAACGTACCCATTTTCAGGATGGCCAGGAAAGAGGACCTGGGGATCTGCAGGCTGGTCAACCTCATCTCATGTACGTGGAAGATTATGGTGACATTTCTCACGTGAAGAGCTAGAGTGAGACTGGGAGAAACTAACATGGATTTATAAAGGTTAAATTTTGCCTGACCAAATATATTGCCTTCTTTGATGAGAGAGGGCTGATGGGTAGGGTGTGAGCAGTGAAATTGACTTTAACCTCAATCTAATCTCTACCAATCTCAATAATCCTATTATTCTCTAATTTGTTGTCTAATGCAGTTTGTGTATTTCACTATTCTGAATACACTCCATGTTTTAAGACTACTCTACAGAGAGAGAGGACATACTAGTGGTTGTTCTCTGAAACAAGCAGGCTGCTGTCTAACAAACCAATATAAGTGGTAACTGTTTTGATGGCAGATATGTGTTCAAAATCATATCTAAATAGAGGTAAAAAGCTGATACATAAAGAAGAGTTTAGAGCAATATAATGACAATTGCCCATAAAAACCTTATAGTCTTCAGAACCTTGCAGTTTAGGAACTTCCTGAGTGAGGGGAAAACCTGGTATTTGATATCACTCAATGGATTGTCTTCTTCCATAGATATAGTCAGCTGCTGCTTCAATGGACATGTCATGCATTAGTAACATAGAGTGTGTGCTATGCTTTTCACTTGTGTAGAGGTTAAAGTCTTATCCACTTTTCAGAGACTGTATATAGATGAAAATGAAGAGAGATTGTAAATGGAGCAACAGTATTTATTAGGCATGTCTTGCTTTCTCCATTTCTTTCCTTAATTATAGACAGTATTAAGCAGAAAAGTCATAAATTAATAACTGTCCTGAGATTATTTTGCTTAACTTTTATTTTGCATAATCAAGGTTTGGTAAAGAACTTCATGTGACTCAAACCATAGGATTGCCTACCCAAATTAACACCAAAACAATTATTAATATTTACCCAGTGACACTCTGCTTTCATCAAGTCACATTTTTGTTGTTGTTACTTTGATCTATTCTTAAGTAGAATTCAAAAATTTAGGGTTCTATTTGCTCAGGGTTCATAGTGTTCTATAGTGGTTTACTATCTGTTCAAGGGATCTTCATGGCCTTTCATAATAGTATTTATTTTCTTGTCTTGAAGCCAAACAAAAAATTCCTTCTAGAGGTTTATTGTTTCAATGACAAGAAAGCCATCCTTGAGTTTTGTAGCATACTTTAAGAAAACATAATTATGATATAAGACACAATAAAGCACATAATTTGTCACACATTTGGATTACTTTTATCACATAATACCAAGCTTGATGGTTTATTTTATTTTGTAATTCTATTATAAATGTAATAAATTTTGTATGTCAAAATCTCATATTCATCATAACACTGAGCTCCCAGCTCAAAATTCTGTCATTAGAAGTTAGAGGACTTTACAAAATAGGGTGTCAGTCCTGATTTACTGATGGGGAAGCTGAAGTGGGGAGTTTTTAAATGATTTGCCTATGGCAGCCAGGAGACCATTAGCAACCGAGGGAATAAAGTCCCAGTAGGGTGCATTCCTCATCGGGTAACATCAAGGTGTTTTAGTGGTCATGCACGCTTTATCTTTTATTTATATGTTATTTTAATGGGAGTGCCATTTTCAGAGACTGTCATTATCAGGATCTTGTCTCCTTGAATGATGGGTTTTTTTATTTTTTTGATTTTTAATTTATAATATGCTTAAACCAATTTTTTTTTCAGAAGTGGATGCAGACTTTCCATCTCAACAATTCTGGAGACCCTGTCTGGGAAGTACTTGAATTCTCAGATGTTGCTGAACACTTCCACTAAGTCTAGTCATTTAGAGTTAAGTCTAAACTAATTAATAAACATAATTGTTCACTTTTAGCCAGCTACATAAATGGTATATACACTGAAACCAAGGTTAATTGAACCTTTTGTAATTATATGGCAAAACACCCACAAATATACTGAACAAATAACACCTGAACTAGATTAAAAACTTTGCTAATTTAAATCACACATATTGTGCCTAGGACAATACTGGAACTGGTGGAACTTGATAACACAGTGCATTTATTATGTTAAAGGTAAAAATGCACACTGCTAGAATAGAAATATTTGTATGAAGGTATCTGTGGAGTAAAAAATTTCCTGGAAAGAAAGATTTCAAGTAATTTCACACCTCGGTGTCAATGAGTATTTGGAATGTTGTACTGTATCAAGGAAAGCATAATGAGTTTGGTTATTTTAAAGAAAATCAAAGGTTTCTATATGCTCATTTTGATATATGGTTAATTTACAAGCACTGTGGTAAGATTTTGTATAATTTTTGTTGTTTTTTTTCCCCATGCATGCGCTCAAAATGTATTAGCAAGACAGATAGCAGTGTTCTTTAGAGGCCACTCTGGTCCATCAGGTAAATAATTCATATTTTGTCCTGTATAAATACATTTAATAATTGTGTTTTCTGCAGTGAGTGATAAAAGATCCAAGTTTTCTCTCCTTTTATTAGCATTACATAAGCGTTAGGGACATCACTCCGGAGACAAAGAGGAGGGAACACAAAGCCTGTTTTTAGATGAATGACGTACATTTTAACCCTTGTCTCATTCTATATTTGTTGCAGACAAAAGCCAGCAACAGAAGAGAATATTTTCAAGGCTGTGACGTCTAGCACTTAAAAGCTAGAAAATGGCAGAATTGAGATTGCATTAAGACTTTTATATACATGCGCTTTCTCCCTAACCCCTAGGACTCATGCCTCAGCCAGTTGCTGAAATCCTTCTGTGAATACAGGAATATTAATCCTCTCATCATCTTGGCTACTGCAGTCATTCCTATGGTATCCATGGGCTTCAGAAATATGAATTAATTTATTCCCACAGTACCTTCAGGGAGGGAGGTTATTTCCCAGTGTCGCAGTAGAAGATCTGCTGCATAAAATAAGCAAGAACCAAATTTTCACTAATTTAGATTGAATGATTAGAGGCCCTGAAGTATTTTCTTTTTTTTTTCTTTTTTTTTTTTCTCCATTGAAGTATGTAGCACTATATTGTGCCCAGTATGGTCAAGAAAAGCTCCCGGCATCTCTTAATGCAGCTGTGAAGGATTAGCATCTCTGCAAATCAGACCCTTGAGCACCAATTTAGAAACCCAGAAAGCAATGCAATGCTTTCCTTAACCATCTGGTTCTCAGTATCCTTTTACACAGATTATCCTCTTTCCTTTCCTTGCTCTCAAGATCATTATCATCTCAGGCCAAAGATCCTTATTCAGATGTACAACAAGTACATCATTGATCAAAATTCACAATCAGATCCTATACTGAAACACAAGGATTTGAGGCTGCTCAGAGAAAAATCTCTTTTTTTAGCTTGGTCAGAGACAATTTCTTTTCCATTGGAAACAGTGGATTTTTATTTTTTTTTCCTAGCTGGAACCATCTGTAGAAATATTGAATCTGAATCAGCCTTTTAGCACGGAAAATTTCAGCAACCTGGGACAGTGCCTACCTGCAATATTACTTACCCTTTGATCTGTGGGCTAAACTAATACTTGGGCCTTTTCTGGGCTATTTCACAGAGAAAAATTTGATGTTATTAGGTATGTTATTTCTGAACACCACTGTGGATGGAGGAGGGAGTGGAGAAGAAAGTTCACTCTCCTTTTTTTTTTAATCTCTTGTGGGTCTGCAAGCTTGTTTTTCCAGTAAATTCTGCCTCAAAGACCTTTCTGTTTGCATTGTCAGTGCAGGACTACTGTCCTCCCTTCCCACTGGCTTTGTGTGTGTCTCAAGCACCACCAGGGCTGCTATCAGTCACACTCTGAGTCCCTAAGCAACTTACCATTCC
>NW_010172535.1:17157-27313 GCF_000695765.1 Mesitornis unicolor
TGCTTGGGAAGTTAAGTGTAAACTTCACTGTATCAAGTGTTGACCTACGGTCTTGTGGGTGCTGGACTGTAGCTTGAATCAGAAAATAGGACTTGTCTTCCCTGGCTTTAGAAGGCTACACCTGAATTAGTAAACCTTTGCAATTCAGAGAAAATCAGGTATTTCTGGAAGGCAATTCATGGGTGTTATTATACATATTTATTTTAGGATAAAATTAAGCACTCCATAAAATTGTTTATTTTTTTCCTATTACCTATAAAGGTAGTTTAAATAATCATGTCTGAGTTTTATATTTGGACATATGACTGTCAAGTACCATACTAAGAAACAAAATCTTGCTCTGGATTTGTCCTGGTGGAATGTACTACAGCTCAATTCCTTCTCCTCTCCTATTTTTAAGATAAAAAATGGGGGTTTGCCCCTGAATCTAGAGCTTTGCTCAAACCTGCACCTAAGCACGTGTGCACCTTGACCAGAAGGCAAGTCTGCATTGGGGTCTGCACCTGAAAGGCAGCCAGATACTCAGAGACCACCCCTTAGCTTTGTTATGTAAACTACTGCTTTGGCTGATGGCTTCCTATTGTTTCCAGTTATTATGAAATGAAAAGCATTCTAATGCTCATTAATTAACATGAATTAAAGGTCTCTATCACTTCTGTATGCTTTGTCAAGGTCAGTGATTCACAACAGTAATTATTGTCTTCTACCATAAGAAAGTGTTTTTAATCTAAGGTCTAAAGTCTCCACATAGCTTGTTTTGTGTTTGTTTTTCAAACGGTTCAACATTTTCCAAAAGAAAACAAATCCAGCATGAATGGAATATTACCACAGCTCTGGCATCATATAAGAAAGAATGCTCATGATTTCAAAGGTCTCGTAACTTCACAAATGTTTCTTGACTTTGAAAGGTATTTTCGCTGTTGGTTTGGGTAAGGGGAAAATTTCTTGTTTTGCACAACTTTGGGTAGGTTTCTGAGTTTACATGCACACTTCAGGTTTTTTGTTTATTATGCTTGTCAGATGGAATTGCACACTCACTGGTGCACTGACATCTGGTGAAAGGTCGGAATACTTCTAATTTTTGTATGCTTCTAGTGTACTGTATAATAGCTTTGCATGCTATGAAAAACTGGAAGGAAATAATTCTTTCAGATGGTTGAGGACATAGTCTCATGCAGAAGAATGCAAAGTTTTTCTTCTTTTGATTGTCTTCTGGATTTTTATTAATGGGATTACTGAAGGTATATTGGCCAGAGGTCATTCCTTTCTGCCACTCTCTTTTTCATATGCAGAACATGTTTATTTCACTTTCAGTTTCTTAGTGTACCTGAGTTTCAGTGACCAGAAAAAAGCACACAAGGGGGCTGGAAAATTGGAGTTGTCGGATTAGTGAAGCGACAACTGACATTAACAGTGACTCAATGAGTTATATGTGAATTCAGATAAAATCTAACTGTTGGCAAAGGAACTAAGAGCAGGGATATATTTGGAAACTCAATTTCAGATTTAGTCAGATGACATATCAACCACTACACCTTCACTAGAGATCTGATTCCAATTTCTAGATGTCAGTTTATCGCTCCTGCTCTGTCTAACTATGCAGGAGTTTATCATAGCCTTGCTTCCATATCTGTTACCCTTCAAAGGAAAGAAAAGAAATTTGGTTCTCATGCTGGCCCTAAGAAGAAGACGAAATCCTTCAGCAGCAGAAGGATTGTGGTGGCTGCTATGGCAGCTTCATTCTAGGAACTAATGGGTAGGATAAAAAGAATATCCTTTTTCTCATTCTGTAAAGAGATTCTTTGCCAGATGTGGAGGGGTTCTAGATTCGGGAGACTCCTGAATATTCTTAGATTACATTTCTCATCCATTCTAAGAATTAACAGGACCATGCTCCTTCCAGAGGCCCTGACTGCTGAGATTTGACATTTATTAAAATGATTTCAAGTCTGTTGTTTTTCTTTTTTCTTCCATACTGTTCTTAGATTTTAGGGAGGAAATGACTCTCCAGACCCTTACTCCTCCAAAGGGGGCCCAAAGATGACCTACAAAAGCTGTCAACCTTTCCTGTCTTTATCTTCACCCACTGTTCTACTTTTGTATTTTGACAGCAGTAGTCAGATTAAGTGTTTACTTTCTGTTTCAATTGACTTCCATTTCAAAAGAGAAAACTCATTCCTCTGACTCCCATTTTCTCATTTTTTCTGTAAGCTTATACTGCGATCTTCAAATGAAAGTGAATATTATCTAAAGGAAATCTTACATGTCCATTGAGAGCAAACTAATAACTCTAAATTGAAGAAATTATGATAATTACACAGTATCCTTCATCGAGCAACTCAGGTATGCCTGGCAGAAATTCATAACTTGTAAATATCAACAATGTCACAAGGAGGTTGTATCACAAAGACATAAATGCTTTCTGATTCACTGGATGAAAAATTTAAGTGACCTGCAGTAGTCATTCAAAGTGGCCTTTGTTGATGGCACAATCTCATACTGTGTGAATGCTGATATTTAGGAATTACAGGTTGTACATTTGAATCATTTGTCAAATAAAATTGAATACAGTGATGATTCAATAACCCAAATGTTTGCCTTTCCCGTACTTTCCACGTCTTTTCCTAGTTCTGGAGGCTTAAAGTTAAAAATCACAAGGATAAAAATATAAAAAATAAGGTTTTTTCATTAGAGTTATTTTTAAATAACCACCAAGGACTCAACATTTATTTTAACATAATCAATTTTCTCATGCATCATGGTTTATAGACAAAGTGTATTGCTAGATCAAACAAAACTTTGATATTTATACTGTACCCATTGTTCTAAACACAAAACTGAATCAGCTGACAGGAATTAAGACCATCTTCAAAACAAAAAAAACATCTTTTGAATTGTCTTGTATATAATAACATGAAACAATGAATTGTGTAGCTTTCTGGGCCTACTCCACTATTAGAAAACTACCAAGAGTTAGTTCAAAAACAAAATCAGTTTATACTAAGGGAAAAGGTCCAGCACAGAAATATTATTTTTGGTTCTATGGCTCTTCTGTATGGAGAAAAAGGAATCAAAAGCATCTCAGATGTGCACAACAAAAGAATAAAGACAAATAGATAAAAATTATAAAATCAAATAAAATTCTGATTGGATATTAAGAAAAAAAATAATCTTGATGGTGGCTAAAGACTGGAAAAAGGGTCCAGAAAGATAGTGAAGCCTCTGTCCTTGGAGAAAGCTGGGATTTTACAAGGTCCTGAGCAACTGCCACCATAGTTACTTCTGCTTTGAGCATCCAGGTCAACCAGGAACTCCTAATGTCCTTTTTAACCTGAAGTATTCTATCAGACTATGATTTTATGTTAAATATCCTCTTTATTACATAAATTGTCCATATGCATGCACAAGAGGAAATAATGGCATACTTGTAAATAATCAGTGAGTAGTTTCTGGTTTGAAATGACAACATGAGGCTGTGATGATGGAAATGTTTAGTACTGGAGGATCCAATTGATGGTAATGAGACCTATGCCTTTTTCTTAGAAATGATTTCTGTTCATTTCCAGGGATCTCAAGCTATATGTGTGGAGAAATGCCTCAGTGACAAATGGTTTCCTAGGAAGAAGACTGAGCAAGAATACATTGGGAGAAAGAGAAGGACACAATTCTTTTTCATCCATCACCAGCTTCTGATCCAGTGATTATGGGCACATGATGTAGTTCTCTGATATGTTGGTGATACACAGAAGATGACGTGTAAATTTACTTTGTCACTTTTGGAATAGATACTTTTTATCTTCCTTCCCCTATTCCTTGGGAGATTTAATACAGAATCTACTTCTTAAGGCAAAAAAAATAAAAAAATTAAAAAAATATTCAATGAAATGGGACTTATTAAAAAAATGTACTTTACAATACACTGGTCCTTCTCTTTTGCAATTTGTTTTTTTATTTGTTGTTAGTCTGGTATTTTAAATCATAGGCAAACCATAGATCATAGTATTTTGTAGACAAAACTTATGGTTCCACTAAGCCAGCCAGTCTTCTCCAGAACCAATGAGATGTCTGTTTGCCTGATCATCCTAGCAGCCTTTCTGTTTGCTTGTTCAGCCTGTACACTCTTATTCAGTCAAGTGAAATGTAGTATCCCCTGTAGTGCTTGCAAAGACCTTGTATGATGGTCTTAATATTTACATAATCTACTGAAATATTTTGTCTGCTATGCCTTTTTGCAGGCACATCACAGTGTAGTCATGCTGCAACTGGCAAAACCCCTGGTCCTCCCCTCCTTTGATATCTCAGACTGATTTTATAACAGGAATCCTTGAGCTTAGTTCCTTGGGTTTTGGTTTTTTTTTTTCCACTGGAAAATGTCATTCAAATTGCAGTCTAAGTCCTCAAGGTCATTCATTGCTTACTCTGTGTTTATCTTCATCTTCTTTGCTATTGATAATGCCTCTCAGATTTGCTTCAGTGACGAATTTCATTAGCACAGCCCTACTTTTTGTGTCAAAGTTCATTAATGCAAATACTCATTAAGTCACAAGATCATTCCTCCTCTTTGTTCAGTAACCCCTCCTTTGCAACACCATTGCTGCAAAGCCTTTTTTACTTGTTTTTGTGGCTCCTTTTATTCCCTCCATCTATATTCATTAGTAATTTTTCATGTGGCATTTATCAAAGATTTTGCTGCAGACTAGGTAGGTTCAGCACACTGTGCTTCTTTTGTCCTCCAGATCATTTACTTACTTCATCAAAGATATACATTATGAAATTACAACATGCTAAACCTAAAAAATGTTCAGAAACAGGTATGTTCTGCAGAAGGTGGAGTAGTGTAACTACAATACAAATGTATTTTTTGTGACACTTAATTATTGAGTTGTATGCTTTTTAAAAATAGTTTGGTTTGGTGCCCAATGTTATTTTCACTAGCTTGTTACACCTCTAACAAAAGTAGAAATCTTTATTTTTGCACTTGTTAAAAGAAAACTAGTCTGATTTCACTAAGCACAGCTGTCAGAACACTCAGACAGCAGGGAAAGGACTTCTCACTACCAATAAGCTCTGAGACGTATTTTAAAGCAAAGCTTTAATTACAGTTATCATTTCTGAATCTCTAGTCTTAAAGTGTTAAAGTAGAATTTTAAGCAAATAAATTATTTTTGATGTTGTGGCATAAACACAGTGAAGTTATCATGCTGAGACTTTTACCTCTTCAGAAAAGCAAGCAGGAGAAAAATTAGACCTCAAAAGCATACTACATGAAAGTAAATGAAGTAGGAATATGCTGATAATGGAAGTCACGTTATTATCCAGAAGTCTAAATCAACTTTTTATTTTATCAGAGGAAAAAAAAAGATGTTGTTTTTCTTAAGTTCAAACATTTGATGTATAGATTACAATTAGGTTAGTAAGTTACCTGAATATCAAGTTGTAGTAATAAAAGCCCAGTGCTAAGTGTATAGTATACCCATGATAAATGAACATTTTGTTCATAAAGGCATCAGATGCCCTGTGTTAAACAAGCCTGAGCTAGGAAATGTGTGGAGAATACAAACATGTCCCTCATTGTGCTGTGTTTGTGACCACTAATATTAATAAAGTAACTGGCCCTGCCTAGTTTGATAGTGAAGTGTGCTGGTCCCATATCTACTGCAGAAGCAGGAGGTGTTAGCATGTGAGGCACGTCCAGTGAGAAGAGAGATGTTGCCAGTAATACTGGCAGGAAAGGAGCACAGTGTCAGACTCTGGAAAACAGGCTCATGTGAGCAGATAATGGGCACCAAGATGATGATGAAGGCAATCCTGAAAGCAGGCCTACCTGAAAGCAGGCAATCCTACTTGTCCTGAAATACTGTTACGTGTCAAGGTGAGATGGATGGGAGGGCAGGTCAAAAAAATAAGCCAGCAACAGAGCTGAAAAGTTACAGTTGTTCCAGTGCTTAGATGATGATGTTGTTGGAGGTGATTTGAAAGGGCAGAATATGAGTGTTTAATATCCAAATAGTCTTGAGCACAGTAACTGTTTGGTGCATGCATTTCAGCAGAGGGTTGGACTTGCTTTCACATTAGATTCGAAGATAACTCAAGCAGGTACGTAGTGAAAATGTTCCCATGGTTGGTGCAGGAGGGTGGAATGACTTTGTCTTGATCACATTGTAGGCACTGGGCACAAGTGCTGATTTACCTGCTTTGTCATGGGAAGTTTGTATTGATCCTGCTTCTGTGGTAACTCTTGGCCCAAATCAACAGTGGATCCTGTTGACAGAAGGGCTGAGCCTCTCCTTTTGCTTTCAAATGTTTTGTAGTTTCTCTACGCTGGAAAAAAAAATTATTTTTTTCTCTTTCCTTACCAAATTGCCAGGCTGCTGAACTGAATAAAATGAATGAGTTTTGTTTTTAAATATTTTGGGTAATTTATATCCTTTTTACAAATGCACAGTTTTAATTACGTAAATAATTCACAACTCTCTGCCCAGACCAACCTGTAGGGCTTTAAGCCCTCTTTATACATCATTTTAGACCTACCCAGTAGGGGAGTCTGTCTGTTCTCAACTGCTGCTTCAAGTCAGTGTGTCTGATCAGCGTGATACTATTGTAAAAACAGTGTATACAATCGTTCAATATGTGATAGCTCACGCATGAGAAGTCTGGCACACAGCAGGGAAGAGTATCTTCCCTTTGCTGGTGTGATACTGTGATGGTCAGACTGTAGTCAGAAAGGTATAATAATGAGAAAGCCCTACAATGACAAAATAAACTTATAAATGTCTACCTGGCTTCACTAGGTCCTGCTGCAATTAATTGTTCCATAAAGTGAATGGAAGATAGTGCAAAAGCAGCTTCTACAAACCCAAAATGTCTGTCAGCCTGATTTTCCCCTGTGTTAAGACACTTTCCATATGTAACCTCAAAGACATTGAACTGAAACCTCTTTGTTTTGAACTTTATAAGATCCTCAGTCCATTGTTTGGTTCTGCAAAAGCCTGATTTGACAGTTGTTAACAACTGTTTACAGCTGAGCATGTTGACGTTTGGTGAGGTAAAGGCACTAAAAAAAAAATGCAGGTTTGAAAGCAAAAATAGAATTTTTCAATAACTTCATGGATCTGGTGGTAGAATATAAAAAGTTAAATATAGTGGTGAATGTGGAGATTGGTGCTAAAACCTGGCACTCATAGAAGAAGTATAGCTGTTATAAAAAAATATTTTTATTGTAATGGGCCAGACATAGTGAGTTGGCTTCTGTCAGGTTCCAGATCTGGTGGTTTCAGCACCAGAGTTACACAGATAAATATCCAGACATGTGTTCTCACTGTTAGAGAAAATCATAAAATCTAATTCTGGTACCTTGTTCTTTAATATATATGCTACACATGATACATAGGACTGAAGTATATAGTACTGGAGGCCTGCTGAGATTTCCCTTTTTTCCTCCCTTCACTTATTCTTTGCTTAAGCAACCTCCAGCCTGCTATATGCAATATACTTCTACATCACCTATTACTAGCAGCTTTTTGGTAGGTTGTGAAGCTGGTGCTTTAGTGTACATGTTACTTGTACAAACTCAGAGAAGAGATAAATGAAGTCTCCAAGGATGCAATTCTAAAGGAAAAAAAAAAATAAGAGAGCTGGCAGTTTCTGTGAGAAATGATATTACAACAATACAAACTATCCCAACAGAGAGTGAGGACAAGAAACGTAGTGAGTGGCCTACTTGGTTAACTGATTAGCTGACTTCAAACACAGGAAAGAATAGTGTGAGTTTTCAGTGACAAAATAAGGAAAGTCAAAGCACAAGCTGTGAAGTAACTTGCAAAAGAAATTAAAAGTAAGAAATATCATTCTATGTCTGTGGTAGAAAGGGTGAGAATTTTTAGTCTACTTCTCAGTTGAGTGAAAGCTATCAATAAATAATGCCAAGAACAGCTGTTCAGCATTTGGGGTTTGTGCTAGTCTTCACTATAAATGCCAACAGCAGGAGGCAGTGAGCACAAACAATACCCAGTGAAAAAGCATGGATTTCTGACTTAGAATAGTGAAAAAGTAGATTAAAGTATGTTATTAAATTGATGTTTTAACTCAGCTTGGCATTATTAATTTAATCCTCAGGTAAATGAAAATATTTTATGTAGCCTGAGAATCATTACCGCTTATCTTTCAGAATTTTGTAGAAGAAGGGTTTGATGATAGAAGAAATGTGCAAAAGAGGAGAACTGTGCCACTCTTCTTAAAGTGGCTAGAAATGAAACTATGGACAACATGTCTTCAATTCAATGCCCAAGATAAAAGAAAAAAAGGCATATAATATGATTATTTGTAAGTATATGGAAGTTAACAAGGAGATGAGTAGCAGATAATAAAGATTTTTCAAGGACAACTTGTGTCAAACCTATCTACTTTGCTTCTGTAAATAAAGTAACAAACACTGTAGTCAGAGTAAGAGCAGTAGATGCCACATAACCTGATTTTAGGCCAGATCCTGGTATAAATCAAATACGTCTTACTGATTTCCTCCGCTTAAGCAGTTTCAGCAGAGTATCATTACAACTTGGAGAATGCGAAGAAGCAAGAAATCCTTGGTAGTTTGGAACCAGAAGAATTAAACAGACATAACAGGATGAAGAAATATATTGTATGCAAAAATTTAATGTATCATTTTAAGAGCAGCTATACAAAAGAAGTGCTTGCAAAAAACTGTGGGAGAACCTTGGTCTTCTCAGGGGGTACATTACTTAACACAAGGTTATCAGAAACAAGTAATCAGCATTTTAGTGTCCCCTAAAGTTTTCTCTCAAGGTGGCTATCTAAAAATAGAGACATCGAAAATCACTAGTCGTTTCCAATTTGATCGTTATTAATTTTTAAACCTACATAAAACTTTACTAAGGTTAATAGATGCTATTTCTGAATGGTTTTTTTTTTTTAAATTGAACTACAACAGGTATCTGAGACATCTGTTCTGTGTTGGTACACATGAACCAGAACTTATTAAAGATCCTTATCCTTCTGGAATTAGCAGTTTTGGAATTTTAATCTAAACTCAAAACCTACATTTGTCATGGACTAAACTGGCAATGGAAACAGCTGGAAACTGCAACCCACCCTACATATTCACTAGTAGGTTGTCTGTAAATATTGGCTTCCATGGATCCCATTCTTCTGGGTGTTGCAGTACAGCTTCACATATGACAGATTTTGAAGCTCTTTAGATGTTTCAGGATTAACTTCTTCACCCAATCTAAGCTTTCTACTTTTTTTTTTTTCAAAAAAAAAGGTTATGGTTTACAGAGGAGTATTTTGTCCCACAGATCCCTGTTCTCCTATCCAGAGAAATCTCAAGCCAGCTGATACTACCATGGCTTGAATTAATAGTAAAAGTATCAGTGGCACAGAGTATCCTACACAAATTCCTCTCTAAATGTTTATACTAAGGTTCAATGATGATTCTGGGGGAAAAGTGTTTCTAATAAATATTTCAATGAATATTCTGCAAGCATGGTTCTTAGTAGAGATAGTGCAGGAAATTTTAACTATAAAAGGCAATAAAAACACTGAGTTTCAATATACAGTTTCAGGAGGAAGAGGAGGAGGAGAAGGGAAGAACCTGCACTGGAGCAGTGCGGAGGAACGAGTGGCAGAGAGAAACAGTGACGTCTCTCTGTAAGACCCCATTCCCCATCCCCTCTGCACTGCTTGGTGGGGTAGAGGGATCTGGAGTGAAGAAGTGGGGTTGAGTTTGGGAAAGAGGATGTTTTATTGTTTGTCATTTAGTTTCTTTTTACTCAAAACTATTTTAACTAGTAATAAATTAATTTTCCCCAAGTTCAGTCTATTTTTTCTATGATGATGATATGTGATCTCTCTGTCTTTAGCTCAACCCACAAGACTTCTGAGTCAAATATTTCCTAATTTTTCTCCCCTGTCCCACTGAGATGAGGTATGAGCAAGACGCTGGGTGGGAGTTCTACCGTTAGCTGAGACCAACCCATTACAATCTGCAAGGTCATGAGGAAGAGTAACAGCAGTTTAGGAAAGCCAGCAGCAAATGTTCAAACTTTTGCTGAGCAGGAAGGTCAGGACAAACAGCACTTGCATCACTTCTGGATTGATACTATCAAAAGCCAGATGGGATTCACCCCAGGGTCCTGAG
>NW_010172536.1:0-5990 GCF_000695765.1 Mesitornis unicolor
AAACCAACCTGGGTGCGTTCCTGTGTGACCTAGTTTAGGTAAGCCTGCTCTGGCAGGGGGGTTGGACTGGATGATCTTTTGAGGTCCCTTCCAACTCCTGACATTCTGTGATTCTGTGATCAGCTATAATATGTAGGTGTCAGAAACCTAAATTGCCAAAAATGACCTGAAATGTTGGGAAATATCAGTGTCTTGTGAAGACTCCCATTATTTGGGAAAAGTACTTACGCACACTTTCCATTGCTTTGTTTATAGTAAAGATAAGAATTATTTCTGGAAGAACCATTATAGCAGTATCCTCGAGTGTTTATTCAGTTTGGAGAAGGCTGTGTTTCTACGCTTTGGCTTAAAAATTATGGCAATTTCTTATTTTATCTGTTTGACTTGGCTTGTCTCTTCAGTGGATTTGCTTTGACATACAGCTTGTTTTCTTAATAGTGCGAGACTAGGTAGTTGAGAACAACACAGTAGCAGCTTCTGAATAATTTTGCTTAAAGTGGCAGCTAAATACCAGCCTTTCAGACTATAAACTCAGGACATAACTCCCTCTTTCATGAGACAGATGGATATAATGCACCCTGCTCACAGAGGAACAGGCCTCTGGCCATCGTGTCCCAGTTGGGGAGGCTCATTTTAGAATCGTCTTGTTTTCCTCTGTCGTGTGACTTTATCGTGGGTAAGAGATTATATTTTTCCTATTTTGAATTCCCCAAAATAGCAAAAATATGCAGTAGTGTAAGTGAAAATTGTTTTGCTTTCAACAACCTCATTCCCTTACCCTTCTTAACACTACACCCAAAAAAACCCAACTCTCAAAAAACCAAAAAACCACAGCATAAAAACATTGTAGCCCAATAGACCTAAATAGACCTAATGAGGGGAGAAAGCTAGCAAGCAAACAAACATATAAAAATGTCAGCGGAGGGGCAATTCTGCTGTCAGGCTGCCGATCAGGTTTCTCGCAGACATAAATATTTCACAACCCAAGTGAGGATGTTCTTTAGGTTTAATCCCACACTGCTTCTGGACAACTTCTGTTCCCTTGGAAATCACTTCATTTTCTGTTCACAGCAATGGGCCTGGCAGTATCCTGCATCAGTCTGCATCATATGTACAGAGAGCACAGGCACTCTTTGCAAGCTTTCCATGATTCTGTGCTACCCATTTCCATTGCAAAGGACAGGGATGGCTGGTGCTTTGTTCATTTTCCCAGCATGTTTTGCTAGGGAAAGCATGCTCCTTGTCCTGCTTTCCATTTCAGAGAAGAGCTAGCAGCAAGAGAGGCAGAGGAGAAAGGAGGGGAAGGCACATGGGGGAATTCGGGTCTCCTGGGGCATGGCTGGGTTTTTTGTCTAGAGGATGAAATAAATCCTGTTTGCCACCAACAGTATGAAGGTAGCGGTGTAAGAAACATCTCACTTATAGGCTTATCCTGCCCATAAGAAAGAGAGGGGGCAAAGTATAGGCTACTGAAAGGAACGTCCTTCCTTTGCAAACAGGGAGGCCTTTACTATGTGCAATTAATACATTTCTATCCCATGCGTCATATCTATGCTCGTATTTCATTATTAAATAATTTCCAGTCCTTCATTCTCCTTTTCGGTCCAGCAGTAAGGCTTTATATATAACCAGAAAATAAAATGGCTGGCAGCTTAAAAGCAGGAAAAAATAGCACTCCTGTTGTATATGAATAAGGGCCTTGCTGTTTCAATTTTTGTTTACTTCCTTGGTAAAAATTATTTATGTGCTCAATTCTGAGCATGTATTTTTCCTTTACAAAATACTTGGTCTGTTTGCAGGTCATTAGATAGGAGATCGAAACCTTTCTCTTGCTCTTCTACTGAAAAAGTAAGGATGCCTTGCATCTTATTTTTCTCAAAGCCACATAAAGTTAGGGTCACAAAGGTCAGAACAACATTCTGAAATATCAAACTATTTATATATTCAATAAATATCTTTATTTGTGTATTACCAAGACCAGGAAAGTTGGTTTGCTTTTCACAGTTTACGAATCCTTTTAGAGTTCTGTATATTCCCTATCTCACTGTCATATTCTGTATTCTACAGTGTGTGGTTTCCATAACTAAAAAAAGTATTTGGTGTAGTAGTAGGTTCATGATAAGATTTTTAAAATCCACGTATTATTGTCTTCAGATAAACTTTTTTCAAAATCTGAAATATTGTTTGGACACATGTTGATGGTTGTAGTTTAATGAAAACAACAATAAAATAAATTCTCTGATTCATTTTATATAGTATTAGTAGGAAATGGAGGATGCCTTTTCCTTCCCCCCTCTTTTTGCCTCCCTTTTTTTTTTTTTTTTTTTAATGTGCAGTAAGGCTTTGTACTCAGCTGCCAATTATGTACATTCAGAAAGGGACATTACAATTGCCCAGTTACTTTCAATGCACCTTATTAAATTTTTGGGAAATGCGAGCAAGGGAACTTTAAGCCATGCTTACCTTGAAGCAGGAGACAAGGTTATGGGGTGTGCTGTGTAGCAGTAGTCCTGTCAACTTAAGGGCTGGCTGACGGTGCTCTGCAGCATGCGCAGCGCCATGACGCGCCTGCTACTCCAGCATTTACCTGAAGGCAGGAACAGCTTTTATGTAGATCCTTCCAAATTTCCACCATGCAGGTAATGGTAGGATGTGCAGACTTCATCCTGTTGTGTGTGTAGATCTCCAGGTTTCCGAGGGCTGGCTGCTGTTTAAAAGCAACGGGCAATGTAACCAGAGAGCTGGCTGGAAGCATGCCAAATACTGGTAGGGCAAAGGCTAGGAGGCTTTTTTTAACCACATCTCTTCAGCCCACTGTAATCAGAGCTGTGGATTAATTTTAGGATGGGAAGACAAAAAACAGAGTATATAGCCGTTGCCTTTCATAGAGTACATCTTGAAATCACAAAATCACAGAATGTTAGGAGTTAGAAGGGACCTCAGAAGATCATCCAGTCCAACGCCCCTGGTAGGCTGGTATTTAGCTGCCTCTTTAGGAAAAATTCTTCAGAAAACTCTCCTAAAACGAAGCTGCTACTGTGTTGTTCTCAACTACCTAGTCTCGCACTATTAAGAAAACAAGCTGTATGTCAAAGCAAATCCACTGAAGAGACAAGCCAAGTCAAACAGATAAAATAAGAAATTGCCATAATTTTTAAGCCAAAGCGTAGAAACACAGCCTTCTCCAAACTGAATAAACACTCGAGGATACTGCTATAATGGTTCTTCCAGAAATAATTCTTACCCTTACTATAAACAAAGCAACGGAAAGTGTGCATAAGTACTTTTCCCAAATAATGGGAGTCTTCACAGGACGCTGATATTTCCCAACATTTCAGGTCATTTTTGGCAATTTAGGTTTCTGATACCTGTGTATTATAGCTGATCACAGAATGTCAGGAGTTGGAAGGGACCTCAAAAGATCATCCAGTCCAACCTCCGTGCCAGAGCAGGCTCACCTAAACTAGGTCACACAGGAACGTGCCCAGGCAAGTTTAGAATGTTTAGAAGAAGACTCTGCAACCTCCCTGGGCAGCCTGGTCCAGTGCTCTGTCACCCTTACAGTGAAAAAGATTTTCCTCATGTTCAGATTGAACCTCCTATACTCCAGCCTGCACCCATTTACCCTTGTCCTGTCACTGAATATCACAGAGAAAATCCTGGCTCCTTCCTCCTGACATTCATTCACCCTTTACGTATTTATAAACATTAATGAGGTCACCCCTGAGTCTCTTCTCCTTCAAGCTAAAGAGACCCAGCTCCCTCAGCCTCTCCTCATAAGGGAGATGCTCCACTCCCTCCATCATCTTTGTGGCTCTGCGATGGACTGTCTCAGGCAATTCCCTGTCCTTCTTGAACTGAGGGTCCCAGAACTGAGCACAATATTCCAAATGCGGTCTCACCAGGGCAGAGTAGAGGGGAAGGAGAACCTCTCTCCACCTACTCACCACACCCCTTCTGATACAGCCCAGGATGCCATTGGCCTTCCGTTGCGGGCTCATGGTCATCCTGCTGTCCACCAACTCCCCCAGGTCCCTTTCTGCATGGCAGCTCCCCAACAGGTCAGTCACCAACCTATACTGGTACATCGGGTTGTTCTTCCCCAGATGCAAGACTCTACACTTGCCCTTGTTGAATTTGATTGAAGTTTTCCCTGCCTGACTCTCCAGCCTGTCCAGCTCTTGCTGAATGGTGGCACAGCCTCCTGGAGTGTCAGCCACTCCTCCCAGTTTTGTGTGGTCAGCAAACTTGCTGACAGTGCACTCTGTTCCCTTGTCCAGGTCATTGATGAATATATTGAATAGTACTGGTCCCAGTACTGACTCCTGGGGGACCCCACTAGACACAGGCCTCCAACTGGACTCTGTCCCATTGATCACAGCTCTCTGACTTCTTTCCTTCAGCCAGTTCGTAGTCCACCTCACTACCTGATCATCCAGACCACACTTCCTCAGTTTAGCTGCGAGGATGCTATGGGAGACGGTGTCAAATGCTTACTGAAATTAAGATAGACCACATCCCCTGCCCTACCATCATCTCTCCACCTGGTTATGTCCTCAGAAAAGGCTACCAGGTTGGTCAAACATGACTTCCCCTTGGTGAAACCATGCTGACTGCTCCTGATGACCCTCTAATTCTTAATATGTCTGGAGACAGCACCGAGGATAAGCTGTTCCATCACCTTTCCAGTAAACCACCAGGCAAGAAGCCTCAATTTAAATCTTTCAATGTAATTCTGTTTTCTCCTGCTCTGTTTTCATTAGTTTTACTTGAAAGTAAATGTTATTGTGGTTGTGCTGTAATAACTGCAGGTTTTCCTCCAGCGATTATAAGCCAAAACTGGCATGTAAGTTGGTATCTTGTGTTATATAAACTACCTGGGGTTTAAAACATCTTATTCAATAGCTTTACAGTGGTAATGTCTTTTGACAGCTACTGCCAAATAGTATCACTTGACTTCCTCCCAAGGCAAAATGGATTGTAAGCCAGCACTTCCCCTTCTGCTGGTAGTGAGTGGCTTTGAATGGAGTGTTGGAGAGCTGGGTAGTTTTTCCCCATCCAAGGAGGAACTGCCATTGCATAGTGCATAGCATGACATTTTCACAACTGTTGTTTTAAGACTTTCTCGTACATATGCTCCCAAAGGAATTTCTGTTGCTTAAAGAGAAAAGGAGGAAAAAAAATATTATTTTTTCTATTGAAAAATATTTTTTCCCCACAAATTTTAAGACTATTTTTCCTTAGAACGCCACAAAATAATGAGGGGTCTGAACATCCCTCAGAGTTTTCCCTTTTGAGAACTCTGGAGAGGGTGCTGTCAGCATGGGGTAAGTTGACTAGCGTGAATGCTGGCCACTGGGAGCAGTGCTGCCTCAGTCTCTTCAGGCATCTCCTGCGTTGCTTGGGGCAAGCAGTGCTGAGCTTGAGTTTTCTGGGTTTGGGCACAGATCCTTCTATTTAACGACACTTTGTGTGGCAGGTGTGCTTCTCTGCTGTTAAAGATAAGGAAGCTTCTTAATTTCAAAGTAAAGTATGGAGTCAACAAAGGAAGCAAAGTGGAACACAGGCAGAAGCATGTTTTGTTGTGCTTTAGGAAGATGTGTGATTTGTACAGCAGGGAAGGCGCTACAGATGTTCACCAAAGGACAGTTTTGTGACTGTTCCTCCCCACTTTCCCCACTGTGCATTTCTTCCCCCTCACCCAACAACAACCACACTGCTCAGCAAGCCTGAGGCAGCAACACAATGGTCACGATTCATCTTTTTCCCTGTTTTTTTCCCTTTGTTTTCTAGGAGCCTAGAGGATTTCCATTCACCTACCGGATCATTACAGCCCAGCAGCCTGAAGACAACGTTATAAGCAGTGACTTGACTGTCTGGAAAGAAACTTTTTCCAGTTGAGTTTTGAAAATGTCCATGACTGGAGGGAGACTGCAGGCTCTCTGAGGATCCTCTTCCAGTGCCTAATTGGTCTCACAGTAAAGAGCGGT
>NW_010172536.1:6021-13766 GCF_000695765.1 Mesitornis unicolor
GCATCTGTCTGCACTTTCACTTGCTCTGCCTTCTCCTGGTTCTCCTTCTCTTATCCAGCTAATCTGACTCTTCTTCCTTAGTGAATGTTTGAATCTGCCAGTGACTGTACTGCTTAACTCTTGCTGGAGAGACCTGCTGGACTCAAAACCACGGGACTCAAATCACACCAAACCTGCCAAAATTATTGAAGAAGAGCAATAGGGCTCCAAGCTGGTGACAGAGTAGAGACAGTAGTCTCCACAGTTGAAAAAGAAGAGTTTTAAGTAATTTATTTTATTTGGCTTTTCTTTCTAATCCTGAGGTTTTGAGTTTTTTTAATATATAAGTGAGGAGGAGATGGAAACAAAGCTCAATAGTGGAAGTATTTCTATCCCTTTTCCACCTTCCTTTTCCCCTCCTTTTCTCTCCCTTTTCCTTCCCTTAGCTGTCAAAATGCATGGACTAGGTTTGTCAATAGCTCTCATGGTCATCTTTGCACTGTTCAAAATACTCTCCCCTGTGTCTTCCTTTTTCTGTTGTGTCTTTTTAAACATGGACAAATTGCTGGCCCAAAGCCGTTATTCTATGCTTGGACCTTGTCGTGTTACACCCTGAGCTAACTATCGTGTGTCATTGCTGTGAACGTACTGGTGTCACCGGGGAATTTTACAGAGGCAAAATTTACTGCTTTCTCATGGTGTTGGTAGTGGAGAGAGACTGCTGCACTACTCTTAGGAGCTGGGACCAAACTCTGCACCTATCCCAGGTGTGATTGGAGCCTCTCTCCCTCCTACCACCCCCGGTTGCTCCTCGCTGCCTGCGCAAGCCTGCTGATCTGGCCATTTCCAGGCTCAATGCTGCTGTAGCTTGTCCCCGGGCTTTCTGTGTGATAACAGGGCACTCCCAGGCTTCGCCTTGCAGCCCATCGGATTTGAGAGGGCTCAGAGCCCAGGCATGCTCTCTGTCTCCCAGCGCCTCGCCAGGGCTCCATGCTTGCTTCACAGGGTGAAGGTAGCTAAAAACAAACCCACCTCTGGGCGTGCTGGCTTTGTGACCCTTTTTTCTGACAGAACAGGCAGACGAGGGGACTGCAGGGGTTCCTCTAGCACTTTTCAGCAGAACAAAAATCACCCATGTTTAAGGTGTTTCTCGGTCTTCCTTCTCTCTGAATATTTGTCATCATATTGAGATCACTTACCATTATCTTCCTGTCTTTTGGGTTTGATTGGCATTTGTTTGTGCATCTGAAATATTCCGTCTTGCTAAGTGAGTGGCATTTTGAATTGTGCTTTTTGTCATATGTTTACCAAGAGTACAAGGTGTCAATTTAAAAAACCATCAAAGATTTAGCAGATGCAAGACTTATCATAAAATCTTCAGAACCAGTATTTTGTTCATTCCAGAACAGTGGCCTCTTGAGAGTCTGGAAAAAAGTTGTGTGTGTGTCTATGTGTGTGTACATGTCTGCGTGTATTACTGAGGATGTGAGGAGTGATGTTTGCTGTTGCTAATGTAGGTGCAATGTGAATTATTTATTTTAATATATTAGCTTTTTCTAACTTATATAAGACCAATACCAAACTGATCCACCCAAAGCGCTAACTCGACCATTTTTTTGTTCCTGCTTGGTTGGAATACCAGCAATGTTTCATTCCAAGTTGGGCTTTTTTATAGTTTTGATGTACACTTTGCTTCCTTTCTGTATAAAAAGCAGGGCTTCAGGGCCTTTTTAAGGTGATTTGGGAGCCAGGCAGGTAAATAAAATGTTTTTGAACCAAACAACTTTTGAGATAAATTTCTAGAAGCATTTTTGACTGTGGCAGCCACAGTTTACTTCAGATTTGAAAATAACTTCAGTCAATCAAAAAATTGTATTTTATATTTTTAGAGGTATGTGTGTGTGTAATGTTTGTTGCCTGATTATTCTTTATCTGCTCTACTAATGTACTGACTGTCCTCTTTTCTGTATTTGCCTTCGCCTGAAAGAAACCAAATAAAGCAATTTTGAACGTACAGCTGCATGATTCCTTTCATTTGTAGTACACTGCTTTTGTAAATTGATGAGGGAAGCATCACACGCAAGCTCTCAGTGCATAAATAATTCCTTTGGGAAAGGCAATAGTGACCTGGTATGTTCTTTAAGACGAATGACCTTTTGAGGTGAATTGTGAAACCACAGTGATTTTTTTTCATGGCATCAGCTTGCACTTTTTTTCTTAAAAGATGTGACAGTTAGAAATCTGGATCTAGTTAAAAGGACATAGCAATGCTGCCATCTCCCTAAAGGAGCTGAGTGCCATTGGATTATGTCCTAGGTCTTGCAATACCAAGCAGCAGTTTCTTGCTTCTCTGAGCTCTATCAGTTAGTAGAATAGGCAATGATGTCTAGAGGTTTTGAGATTGCAACATTAACTCCCAGTCTTGATTTTTCAGGGAAACAAATGCTTGCAACTGGTGCTTTCTGAAGAAATTCCTACCAGATGCTGGCCAGAAGTGCAAGTCCCACTGCTGATGTACCTATGAGTGATGGGCATTAGTAGTTTCTTCTGAGAGTATGATGCTCTGAAATCAGCCAGGTCACCCCTATGTGCACCAAGGGAAGGGAGCCAGCTCTGCTGCCCTGAGCATGGTGCAGGGCAAGCTGTGGTTTTTCCCAGGCAGAAGAACAATTTTTACTATGCAGAAAACCAAACAGGGCTGCTTGCCAAGGCCTGGGAGCTCCTGACAGGGTTAAGTGTTGCTTGGCCTGCTAGTCCCAAGATGAGTTGTGCTGGTAGAGCAGAGGAGGGCTGGGGCGGTTCAGGCTGGGGAGTAGCAGGGTTGGATGACCTTAGAGAAAGTACATTGGCCACCCTTAACTTCACAGAAGGTAAACAAATGCAGAATATAACAGGTTTCCTCAGGGAAACCTTGAAGTTCTCTGTAAAAGGCTGCTTTTTTGGCTGACAGCCTGCTCCTCAGAACCTGTCAAGATGTTTGCTTTTTTTTTACATGTCACAGTGAATTGTTTAGTTCCTACAGCTGTGTCCTCTGTTTGTGTGCCTTTTGTCTCTGGCATGCTCAAGGATGCCATTATTGTTAGTCTTGAATTGTGCTGACATACAGGGCAGGAAGGTGAACTGTCTGCCAGAGATAACAATTTGCATGCATGGCCCTGGTGATGGGAAGACAGGGTCTTCAAAACCCCAGCAGGCAGGGCTATTTTTTTAGGAAATAGGGCATTTGCAGAAAAAAGTATCGCTATTGGTGGCAGTAGGAGGATGACTTTTCTTTTTGCCTTGGGTGTTTTCTTGTTGTCTCGCCTGGGCTTGGGGCAGCTACACCAGTTGCCTCTGAAGTGGCAGATGCTTGCTTGAGGTATTTTCCTGTATCCATACCTTTGCTTTCACTGACCCATGACTTTTGCTTCTGCACAACATAGTTTCAGCCTCAGTTTGAAAAGTAGATTTTTTTGGCTGCTTCCAAGTAACTGTCCTGTCATCCGATGTGCCTGCCTGCTTCTCTCTTGTGTCTCCCAGCTGCTGCCTTGCTAACTAAAATGCTAACTAGAAGCGTGGCAGCAGCTGCTCTTCTCAAACTATTCTGCATAACAAGATGTAAAGGAAGGAAGTGCAGGATAATTTTAGAAACTAAGAAGATGTATGGGAGGGGGTTTGTCTGGATTTCTTTTTCCTTAAGATGAGCTGAAGTTAGTGGCAGAATCAGCAATGAACAAGAATTTGTATGTCGGCGACGAGTGTTTATCACCTGAAAGGCTTAAAGAGCTTTCAGCTTAAAGTTGAAAAGTTTAAAGTTTTCTGAGACCATGTACAGTAAGCAACATTAACTTTCTGTGTATGAATATCACCTGCTGTCTCCTCTCCAGGAGCTCATGCCATTTTTCATTCTGAATAGGGTGTTTCCATTTCCATGACCCTAATCTCATCACATCCAGCTGGAAACCTCCACAGCCTTCTGCAGATCTATTTCTGTACAAGCAGCTGCCTAATGATCATTCTGTGTGCCAGAAGAAACTCACTTCACGGTGTTTCCAGCAGGTCTGAAAGATCACCAGTGCTAGTGCTGGGGTGGCAAGCATGCCTTCTGACATTCAGAAACTTTTGTGCATTATGTAAAAAAAAAAAACAAACCCAAAAAAAAAACCAACCCAACTTTAAAAGTCTGCCTGGACAGAGCCTGAGGCAGGCTGTCTACCCTTAGTAGGAAAATGCGTGGGTAGCAAGTTTTTCAGTTGGCTCCCCTGCTGCTGAAACCCTTGTGCTGAAGCACTAAGAGACAATCTGCAGCTTCCGCATGCCAAAAGAATTGGTACCTCCCCTGAGGACCGAGGGTCCTTCTGCCCTGGGGTATGTAGGGATGACTTGAAGGAGATGGGAACTGCAGGAGCTCGGTGTTTTGAGTCACTGCTTGAGGAAGGGAAGTGTGGCTACCTAGATGGACAGAACTGGGCAGTAAAGAATAGGATTGCAGCCCTGGCCTTGCTAATCTGGGTTTCCTTAAGGAAATGGAGGAGATGAATTTCCTTACTTGTTGCAACCTAGTAAATAATTTCTGGAAAACAATTTAGCTGAGTCAAGTAGGCTGACAAAAGGAAGCAGGGTGTTTCCCACTACTTACTTGAACTGGGGTTTAAGCAGGTTGCTCCTTGGCAGATGAAGCATGTATTGGGCAGATTGCCTGTGCAACAGCTATTATTTAATGTATTTTAGTAAGGAAATATACTGTGGGAGACTGACTGATTTAGATTTGAATTCACCCACTCTTAAAAGTGTTCTTCACTTCGGCTCCTTTCTTCTTGATTATATCTTTCCCTGTTCAGGCTTCTCTGACTCCTTGTTCCTTTCAGTCCTGTACAAATCTTTTTCTTCTCTATCACTCTTTTGTTCTTAGCAATGGATGTTGCCTGCAGTTGCCTGATGTTGCCGGCAGCAATGCCTGTTGCCTGCCTTCCACCTCTAGGCAAGCCTAGGGCCCTTCACTTGTGTTCCTGAGGCTTCTCTAAACCACCACATTTCTCTGCAGATAAGAAGACTTGAGAAGAGATATATGAAAGGTTTTCCATTCTGTGTGGAAGAAGGGGATTGAAATTCAGAGTTAAACAAAGGTAAGTTCATTCAACTTGATCTGGAGTGATGGTAGGCTCTCAGACAAACTATTTACAAATATTTTTATACTGAGCTGTGGAATAATTACAGGGATCTGAGACCAATATACTAATTTTAGGATTTTTAGAGGGTTTGTTGCAATGTTATCATAAAGTGGGAGTGCTGTTGACCAAGGTTCTTCTATAGTGAACAGCTCTTCTTTCTCTCTTCCCCCATCACTCCTATCCTACTGAAGCTCTTCCTAATTTACAGCCAAAAATCCTACCTTCTAAACTGATTTGGACACCAGAGGGGTTAAATCTTATTGCAGCTTGCAGTAATAACCATGCACTGGGATCCTTTTCCCATCTGCTTCACTGGAAAGAGAAATTGTTGCTCTGCCCACATTGACCAGCCATGTTTTCATTTGGCTGCTTGGCAGAAATGCAATGTTTGAGAAGGGCCACTTGAGAAACAGAAAAACTGGAATTGGAGAAAATTGGACAGATTGAGCAGGCTGGCTGCTTTCTAAGCAAAAGTTGTGTTTTCACTGGAAGAGCAGAGAGCCCAGAGCCAGGGAGGAGTGATGACACAAGTTCATGGGGTGCATATAGGAGGTGGCTGCAGTCTACCAAGAAAGAGAAAGGCTGAAGGGAAACTCTTTCAGTCTGGTCCTGCCCCCTCCTGTCCTGTAAGGGAGCTAAGACCATGTGAAGCCCTGTGACTGACCTACAGCATCAGGCTGCAGCATTTACTCAGCATGACCCTGCTTAACACCCAGGGTTGAGGTTTTTGCCATGGTCTCCCAGTTGTGTTTCCTAAGAAGTGTTTTTGGGGACTGTGAAGAGTTTCTTTTTTGAGTGCTCAACTGGCCTTAGCTGTTCAGGCTCATGTGAGATCTGGACTCTCAGTCTTCAGACACATTTCTGTTAGTGCTGTGCAGGCCAGATGTGGGTGAGAAACTTCAATCTGATGTTGGATTTGGGAAAGATAAAACTCCCTGCTATGGGATAAATGTGGTGCCTAACAGCTGATATAAAGAGCTCATTATACCTTTATTTTTTGGCATGTAAACAGCACTCCCATATATGGAGAAATCTCTCTGTTCCCACAGGAGTAAGAACTGTTTCTCTGCTGGCCAATCCAGATATTTTCCCTCTCCCCTATGACACAGCTTTGCGAGTTAATCTAGCTAATGTAAAGAACCTAGGGGTAAAATTAGCCCTAAGAAGTGGTATGGTCACCTTGGCACCTAGAAAAAAAAATGTGCTAAAAGCGGGGAAAATGGAGCCATTGCAAAAGATGGGACATGGAAACCTCAAATTCTGTAAGGAGCTAACTGGACCAACTAGAACAGATTTCTGGTTCCCTGGAAGCACTCCTCAGGACATTTTTGCTTCATGTTTAAAGTGAGATTTCTGCTGCAAGGCCTCCCTTCCTCAAGCTTTTCTGTATTAGCTGAAAGGTTGGTATTGTAAGGAGGGGAGATATTCCTGGAAACTGCACAATTGTTTCTTCTGGGTTTTGTGACCTTTTTATAAGTCTGAAAATCTGAGGGCTTAAGTGGTAAACAATAGGCATAAATTTATGTGCTATGAGCCTCATTTGTATTATGTGAATAATACGACAAATTATTCAACACACGCTGTACATCCTCTGCTCAGTGGATTTACACCCCTCTTGGGATAGCTCAAGCAGACTTAATTTAATATCCTTCCTTCATTTGCTTGCACTGTGTACAGAATGGCTCTGTTGATGGTGTGTGTATAATTCATTCCATCACAGAGTGTGTTTGGGCAGGTACAGGTTTCATACAGTTATGTGTTTCATATGTGTAACTGATTGTATTGGTGTGCATTTGTTAGCCTTTTCTACTGAAATATTTGGGAGAAAGTTTTCAGCTATCTTTAGAATTTACAGCCAATTACATTCTTTTGAGAAAATAATTAACTTGGGGCTGCTTCTCAAGGAGGTGCTCCTGAGCAGACATTTAGAAGTGAGGCTGTTGGATACAGCCCTATTCCAAAACACTGTCTTTGTTCAAATATGGTATGATTTAAATGTTTTCAAATCATTCTTCTCTGCTGGCATACAAATATATGGTATATTCTATTTTAAAAATAAAGAGTTTTTATTCATCTTGTCACAGAGCACATAATGCTAAGTCAAAAAAGAAAATATTGCTTCACAGTCTTTACTGCCAGAAGTTTTGCTTCCAAAAATAGGGAAAATATAAACAATTGCTTTTTTTGCCTTTCCCACTGAAATGGTGGAATGTTACTTCAATGAAGTAAATAAAAATTTTGTGAGAGAAGTATTTAAAAGTTTAATAAGTCTTTAACTTATAGTAGTTTATGATGTTTCATTTTAACTTTATAAATTACTATGAAAATGTTTTATGCTAAGTAATAGATAGCTTGTCAACAACACTAAATAATGTAAAATTCTACATCTTCTGGCTCTGATTTGCTGCTCTGGTTAAAGGTAAGAAACTACAGAGAGGGAAAAAGGAGAGCAGTGTTTAAGATGTACAACAAACTGAATAAGTTGGCTGAGACTTTAGGCAGAGATTGGAATTTTTTTATTAATCTCCTTTCTGAGTGACATTTCCAAACCAGTAACTATTTGGAAATGGAAGTGCCTCAGTATCTGTTATCTTGTGTGCAGAGAAATTGTCTTAA
>NW_010172536.1:13797-17924 GCF_000695765.1 Mesitornis unicolor
GAGAACAACCTCCACACTGCTCTGCATTCTTGCCTTCAGAGCACTGAGAGAGAGGTGATGGTGGAGCCAAACCCGCAGGCAGAGAAGAGATCCTGAACCTGCCCTGTATGACGCGAGGTGCCATCAGCACTGGGCTGTAGGGCAGAAGAGAAACTATGGCAAGCAGCAGACAGGATTACAGGAATTACAGAGGATTACATGGGAGTTTAACTTTGTGAGGAGGAGCCAGCTGTGCTTCGAGGTATAGTGGGTGAGCCTCTCTCTGGAGAGCCTACGCTTTCAGAAACCTGACATGGGGCTTCTTCAGATTTTTGTTGCCCATATGAAGTCACTTATTTCCAGAAGATCTGCTAATATCTAGTACTGGTGATTTTGCTGATTGGCTTCTGTGTTACAGGAAAAAAACCCCAGACAATCAAAAAACTCCAGACCCATGCAAATTCTCACATTTACAAAATGATCTCTGTTGATACGCATTTAGTTCTAGACATTACTTTAGTTCTAGATAATAAGATCAAATAGAAATATGTGGACATACAGATGTCAGTTTTCATTGCAGGAAATCTTAGAGAGTAGTACTCCAGGTTCCTTCTTGAGGACTTCACTTGCCTAAGAAGCCAAATATTTAGGTGCAGTGCGAGACACATCTGCATGCCCTGGGACCTTCTTAAAGGACCTCAATAAGCAGTTACTGGAGTACAACTACCCCTGCACCACACAGCAGCTCTCTGTGTGTGCAGCAAGTCCACGTTGCCCAGGAAAATGTCTGATCTTTATATATATCAGAGATTTTAATCTTTCCTCACAGGCAGTAGGGAAATCTTCAGTCAACTGAGTCTTCTGAGAGGAAAAGATTTGAATGTAGAAAATGCAATACCAAAAGTACTGTCAGTCACTCTATAAAAGAGGGAGACATGACATAACCCAGGTGTATGAACTCAGTGGGTTTAGGCTAAAAAAAAATCTTTGGATATTAATGTGGAGATCTAGCTCTTCTTTCTCATCTTATTTGTGCTATATATGATTGAAGCAGTGTAGTGCAGAAAAAAAAAAGTGCTAAGAATGACGTTTCTCTGCCCTAACTTGCAAGAAAAATTGTTTTGTCCCATGGGGGTGGGAATTACAATTTTTCATTGAATCCTAATTTTCAGTATGTTTTCTTTCTGCTCCATAATTTCCAAAGAATGAGCTGCCAGCAACCCCTCGGCTTTCCCACATCCTGAGAAAGTTCAGACTACTTTCTTCACAGCGTGTCTTTTTCCCTTCCCAAGCAGTTGTGCAGGAAGAGGTGAGACTCACCAGTTTGTCTTGCTGCCTCTAAGCCATGACCCAGGTCAGAGGGGGAGGGCTGAACTCTTTTAGTCTTGTAGCAAAACTTTCTAAATTGTTAACTTCCATCCTTTGTTTTTTTCTAAAGGTTTCTGGTGGCAACCACTAATTTCCTACAAGCAGAACCATGCAGAAGGGAGGATGAGAAATGTACATGTTGGGGAAGGTTAGTTACTGAGTTATTTTCTTATTTTGTAGCCTTCACTGCTTGAAGCCAGAGAATGTGTCTGAAAACTGCCAGTGAGGAATAGACTGTACAACTGTGAGTTTTATCTCACAGGAAGTGATTAGGAAAGAAAGGGGAGTGAGAGCCACAGAGTTGTTGGCGTGGATAAGATGGGGATATGTGCAGGTGGTGCAGGCTCACAGACAGATTTTTCTTTATCTATTATCTATTTATTTATCTATTTTCTTTATCTAGCTGTTCACTTGCCATCACCTTTGTAACCTGTCATGCCCAAAGCTTATACATAGTGCAGTGGAAACAACTATATGATGCCTGTTTTGCCTGCCAGTTGATTGCATGCATTTTCGCAGTACTGCTGGAATGCCCATAGATCTTTATGGGCAGATTTCATACTGATGTGGTTGTGAATGGAAAGGTTTGCTTTGGGCGTAGAAGGGTGTAAAGACATGGGTCAAAGGAAGGCCTTGTGCCATTTATTTTCAGCCATGGACAAACATGCTGTGAGGTGGTAGTCCAGTATGCGTCATCAATTTTGTTATGTTATCAGCTCATCCTTTAGATGCAGAATTTTTTTTTTTAAAAAGTAGTTTGAAAAATATTTTTCCAAAAGGCTCAAAAATGTGAGAGTCCCATTTTTCCAGAATCTGTTACTGTAAACAGTAACATGATGGAAAGATAATTACAAAGGAAACTAGTGCAGACTGTACATCCTGGTACCTCATGGGTGACTTTTATCTGAGTGACTCATTCCCCATCAGAGAAAAAAACATGGCATCACTTATTATTTCCACTGTTAGTATCTTAAAGTATTCTACTTCCAAATATGAGAAGCTCTGATTAAATGTCATAAACTGAAGCTTTCCTTGTTATTTTTTCCAGTGGGTTTTTTTGTTATATGTATATGTTTTGTCACTTTCTTTTCAAACTGAGAACAATCATAAAGATTGTAAAGATAAAAAGGAAACGTTTTATGCCAGTACTCATTGAGGTTCATTCTAGGAAATAATTAATTATAGAAAAACAATTACTTTTTTGAAAGATAATGGAAATATGTTCAAAGATCTAGTATAGTATAACATTCTGCTTTTGCTTACGTAAGTGCAGCTATGCTGAAGTCCCAGGGCAGTGGTGATGTAGTGCATACTTGGTAACTTATGTCCTTTTATGTATGTTCTGGGATGCCTCTGAACAGTGACTGTATATTAGAAACCAAAGGCAAATCCCTCTTTCCAAGGATTATGAATCTGCTAAGCGTCAGTCCCTTCCCTATCCTCATACGAAACTCATGCACAGAGGCAGGCTGAGGTATTCTTAGACTTTTGAAAGTCTTTTGAAGGGTACGTTTGATGACACATTGTTAGGGCCCACAAGGAGGGAGAGATGCAAAAAGGGAGTGTTAGGAATATTGTGACTATGTCACAACAACCCTTAGTTGCCAGTCAAGGCTAAACGGTCACCCACCTCAGTCAGTTGTATCCTGGCACATTTTTTATGTGAGCTAGTACTAAATTAAGCATACTGCTTCCCTTTACTTGTCAGTATAACGTATGGGTTGCTTTATGCATTTATATGAAAAACTAGTATCATATTATTCAAGGATGCATTGTGAGGCTTGAATCCTGCCCTGCTAGCCTATAGAAAGTTCCATTTTTTACAGTAATTGATTGATACATCAGTCATTAGGTTTTGTACTCCTGTTCACCAGAACACTTCTTTTATTCATTAGAAATGCTTGTACACGAACGCATTCAGTATGAGAAACAAACGTGATGAACTGGAAGCGCTAGTCTGTTATCAGAGCTGTGATATCATCAGTATTAGTGAATCTTGCTGGGATGAGTCCCACGATTGGAATGCTGGGATGGAGGACTACAGGCTGCTCAGGAGGGACAGTCAGGGCAGGTGAGGTGGAGGAGTTGAACTATATGTAAGGGAGAGGTTTGACTGTACAGCCCTTACACTTAGGGATTATGTGTTTGAGAGCTTCTGGGTGAGGATTAGGGGGATGGAAAATAAAGCGGATGTTGTAGTGGGTGTGCTCTATTAGTAGCTCTGCCAGGATGATAGTACTGATAAGTTACTTGATAGGCAATCAGGAGAAATCTCTGGATCCGTAGCCCTTGTCCTTATCGGAGACTTCAACTTCCCAGACATCAACTGGGAATACTATACTGATGTGACAAGCAATTCTGGGAAAATCCAGAAGTTCATTGGAGACAACTTGTCACAAGTACTCAGTGAGCCAGCTAGGAAAGATGCCCTCCTAGACTTGTTTTTTGTGAATAGAGAAGGACTCATGGAAGATGTAGTGGTAGGTGACTATTTTAGCTGCAGTGATCACGGAAGGGTTGTGTTTAAAATTGTCCGTGTAATGAGAAAAAAGGACAGCAGAGTTGCTACTCTGGGCTTCAGGAGAGCAAACTTGAAGCTGTTCACAGAGCTGTTCAGCAGAGTACCCTGGGAATATGCTTTTGAGGGCTTAGGAATCCATGAGTGCTGGTCAGTTTTTAAGAACCACCTTTAAGAAGCACAGAAACAGGCAATTACACTGTGTTGTAAGTCAAGCAAGTGGGCAGGAGACCAGCTTGGCTGAACAGGGCACTCCTGCTGA
>NW_010172536.1:17955-26209 GCF_000695765.1 Mesitornis unicolor
AAGAAATTGTAAGATATCTGGAAGCAAGGTCAGGCTTTGCAGAGAGATTACAGAGCTGTGGTTCACATATGCAGGGAGAAAACTTGTAAGGCCAAAGCTGAACTAAAGTTGAGATTGACCGGTGTTGTGTCAGACAACAAGGGCTTTTTAAAGTATGTTAATAGAAAGAGAAGGTCTAAGGAAAGCATTGGACTGATACTTATTGATGATGGTCACCTCACAAATAGGAATTAAGAAAAAGTGGAAGCATTCAATGCTTTTTTTGCCTCAGCCTTTAGTAATACTGATAGACCTTGGATTGCTCAATCCTCTGAGTTGAGGGACCATGACTGTGGGAACTTCCCATTTGTGGACACTGAAATTGTAAGGGACCAGTTGCATCAGCTGAATGTTCATAAATCCATGGAGCCTGATGAGATTCATCCCACAGTACCAAAGGAGCTAGCAGATGTTATGGCAGGATCCCTCTCAATCATCTACCAAAGGTCTTGGGAGTCTGGGGAGGTCCCTGCTCACTGGAAGCTAACAAATGTTATTTCAATTTACAAGAAGGGCATGAGGGAAGACCTAGGGGACTACAGACCTGTTAGTCTAACCTCAGTACCTGGAAAAACTATGGAGAAGACCATACTAGGTACTATTGAAAGCTATTTAAAGAATAATCCAATCATTAGGCACAATCAACATAAGTTCACAAAGGAAAAGTCCTGTTTAACAAATTGGACATCCCTCTATGATAAGGTCACCCACCTCGTGGATGAAGGGAAGGTGATAGATGTAGTTTTTCTGAATTTTAATGAAACTTTTGATACTGTCCCTCATTGTATCCATCTGGACAAGCTGTCCAGCTGTGGGATGAACAGGTACACAGTGAGGTGCATGAAGACCTGGCAGAACAGCAGGGCTCAGAGAGTTGTTGTGAATGGGGCTACATTTGACTGGTGACTGGTAACCAGTGGTGTTCCTCAGGGCTCAATTCCAGGGCCAGCTGTGTTTAATATATTTATCAATGATCTGGATGCAGGAGTTGAATGCACAACAAGCAAGTTTGCTGATAATACAGAACTAGGAGGTGCTGTTGACTCTACTGAGGACAAGAGGCCTTGAAGAGGGATCTAAATAGATTAGAGCTTTGGGAAATGATTAATGCAATGAAATATAACATGTACAGATGCCAGATTCTGCACCTGGGATAGAGTAACACCAGGCACAAGTATATATTTGGAGGGGAGTGGCTGGAGAGCAGCCCTTCAAAGAGGAATCTGGGGGTGCTGGTTGACAGCAGGCTCAACATGAGTCAGCAGTGTGCCCTGGCAGCCAAGAGGGAAAACTTCATCCTAAGGTGTGTCAAACACAGCATAACCAAGACAGGTGATTATTACTCTGTATTCCACATTGGTGTGGCATCACCTTGAGTACTGCATGCAGTTCTGGGCTTCACCGTTTAAGGATGTTTAGGTGCATCCAGAAGGATGCATCCAGAGAAGAGCAACGAAGCCCATGGAAGGGCTGGAATGAATGTCCTATGAGGAGTGTTTAAAGACTCTGTCTTGTCCAGTTTGGAGAAAAGGAGGCTGAGGAGTGACTTCATTGCTCTCTACAGCTTTCTGAGAGAGGAAGTAGAGAGAGTGCTGCTGATCTCTTTTCCCTGGGATTCAGTGATAGGATGCATGGGAATAGATGAAAGCTGCACTGGAAGAGGTTTAGATTGACATTAGGAAGCATTTCTTTACTGAGAGAGTTGTCAAACACTGGAACAGGCTTCCTGGAGAGCTGGTTGATGCCCCAATCCTGTCAGTGCTTAAGAGACATTTGGGCAATGCCCTTAATAACATGCCTTAATTTTTTTTCAGCCCTGAAGTGGTCAGGCAGTTGGACCAGATGATTGTTGTAGGTCCCTTCCAACTGAACTCTTCAGTTCTATTCTGTTCTTTTCTGTCCAGGAAGTTATTCTACATCCATATTCCCAAAGGAGATCAGCATCTAATTTGGGCAGATGCATTCAATTCTCCTCCAGCAAAAATGACAGCATCCATAAATGTCAGGCTGATACTATCAAATGGATGTTCCAGGAAAGATTGTCAAATTGATGGATTACAGGAAACTACAGAGAAAGTCTGCATTTAAATTGCTCCCAAAGAGGAGACAAATTCATGAATCCCTGTGTTTTGCCAAAGTTAGCTACAGGGCTATACCTTTCTCTAGAGCTGGTAACTGTTTTCCTGTTACTGAGTGTTGTCATCAAATATTTATTTAGACAAAATGTAAGCTTTTTTTTTTTTCATAGTTGGCAAACCGGCAGCCGTTGGTTTCCAGGAACAGTAATCAGTAAAAAGAGGAACTGGTCTATGTCTGAAGTACCTCACACCCTCCATAGTGTCTGCCTGAGAGTTAGTAAAGCAGGATATTGATTGGAGAGAGATGTGTCAGCGAGAATGTGAACCCCAGTACCTTTGGCTTGCAGCAGGCTAGCAAAAGAATGCCAGGGTCCCCAGGTTGACTTCTTCGTAGTCCATTTTGTGTAGAGCTTGTGGTTGGAGGGCATTAAACCACCTTTTTTTTGTTGTTGTTCACTGAGATTTCTGGGGCTGTTGATGTGGAGTAAATTTTTCTACTATGAAGTAAGCTCATTAATTAGTCACATGAAAAACAGCTGCATATATTCTATTTTGTGGTTTTATGTTATCTGGATCTATTGTTCAACTCAAAGATGGGCGGCAGGCCCTGATTGCTGTAATACTGTAGTACTGCTGAACAGGCATGCATTGCGGTTTAGGCTAGGCTTCAAAGGTACTAAACTCATCCTATGCAACTGTATTAATTAATTTGTCCAAAATAAATAATTTTTGGAGACTTTTGCTGTTAACTATGATCTTGGAGGAATGCCTACTGGAGATTTGATCTCTCATAAGCAAATAAATAATATGCAACCTGGATCTGCTTGCAGCAATCACTGTAGTAGAAGGTCTTCCATATAGAAGCTGAAGTTTAAACATACCATGAAGGCCAAACATTGTCAATTCTTAATTCTGTCTCCTGCTCATTTGTTACTTGTGCAAAATTACTTGCATAGAGTTTATTTACTCTGTTACTGACTGCCGAAACTGCAAGTTGGTAAATTAATGTAATACAGGAGAGAAAAAAATGTGAAAAAGTTAACTCATTTGAAACTATGGGATTTGTATATAGTCTTGGCTTCTGTTTAGAATTAATCTAAATTCAAACATCCACTTAAGTTACAGACCCCAGGCAGCATAAAACATTTACAGCTGTTACACCATCTTTGGGCAAACTGTGGAAAGTTTTAAGAATCTTGCATGGAAAAAAAAATGTATGTGTGCCTACTGAGATGAAGCAAAAGGTCGTTCTGTACCTAAATGTGAGGATGTAAGTAAGTAAGACTTATTTATTTGTTCTTGCCTCAACTCAGCTACCCAGAAGAATGTTCTTGCCTAGAAAATATGTTATCTAGAAGTATGTTTATTTGAGAAATTTATGGTATTAAAATATTTGTGAGATGCTTAGATGAGATTGGTGATATGTTCAGTCTTAAAGGGCCACAGATAACATCTTTTTTGTATGGGAATGCCTACCTGGGCTAGCCCATGCGAAACCCACTACATCGACATGGTACGTGGCCATCCAATCCTATAGAGGCCATGTTGCTGGTAAAGATGACCAACAGAGTGTGTGAGAACTGAGCCGCAATGCTCTTTGTGAAGAGAGAAAAGCCTCACTAAACTAAATTAAACTTATGTATCAACACTTTCTGAACTGTCCCGCAAGCCTTTATGTCCTTTTCTTTGATGAATTGTTAGAGTCCAGGAAAAATTTTTGATTTCTATTTACTTTAACATATGCAGCAAAACCCCTTCTAGTTCTCTCTAGCTCCTAGTTTGCCAGCTGGCACAATTTTAAAGCCAAAAATAATGCATTATATAGGTAGCTGGCCTACTCTGAAGTTGAGTGAAATCAGCAAGGAGATCTCCTCTTCTACACCCTATTTAAAGCAGTGGGTGTTTTAAAGGCAAAAAGCCCCTTGTAGTCTTAGAAGTGTGTAAGTAGTTAGATTACTTTGGAAGGGGAGACTTTCTGAAAGCTATACTTAAAATATCGGCCTGGGTGCTAAGTAGCAAGTAACTGAATTTACATTTGGCTGCATCTTATTTAGTTTCCTGTACTTACTTGAACTGGAATTTGTCTGGTGATGCCACAAAATACTCAATGAGGCCCAAAATACAGGTTTGGAAGCTGAAGGGGAAGCCCGCTTCCCTCAGGGTACTATTGCGAAGTAGTTTGCAAAGAGCAACAGGAAAGACAATGTTTGTCCTAAATGGATGAACCATGATTTCTGTTACCTTACTGGCAAGACTAACGGGAATGGGCAACAAGGATTCCACCGATGAATGGGCATGGGAAAGGGATGTGTAAATTCCTCTTGTGTTTTGAGTGTTTAAAACTAATTGCATGAAGAATGGAAAAAACCAAGGCATGGCCAGAGACAGCACCATCTGTCCTTGAAATTAAAAAGTGGAAATGAGATTCTAAAAGAAGTAACTTACCCAGATATCAGGGTGAATAATAGGAAAACCAGCATTATACCCTTATGTAAAGGGAAGTTATGAAATGATAGAATAAAAAGCTTATGTATGTAATCTTAATTTGGCTTGCTTGCGTGTGTGAATGAGTATAGTCTCAGCCTACGTTTTCCTCTCTCATTCAGTGACTAGAATAGACAGCACTTATCTATTTCTGTTGTTCAAGGTGTGGTTTTCAGGGATTTTCACTGCTCAAAACGTTCCATGTCAGTGCTTCAGAGACCCATAGCTTCCTGTTCCCTCCTCCTCCCTCCTGAGGAAGAGGAGAGCATGGGCGAGCAGAAACCTTGGGAGCTGCAAGGGTGCCTGGGGGTAGTAGGCGTGCTTTCGCAGAGGGTCAGAGGCTGAGGGCTCAGGAAATGAGTAAAATGCAATCAGGTCGAAAAAATTTCCTGCCTTTGTCTTCTCTTTCTTTAGGGATTTTGAGTCATCATGGAGTAAGACAACAATTATTACATGATGCAAATGTAAAAATGGCAGAAGACCTGTTTACCTAGCATAAACCCCCTATTTGCCCTATTTATTCATGCTCTCGTTTGTTTCTTAATCAAGGCAACCACTTTGAAAATAGCAGCTGATACAATAACACGCTATCTGATTTCTATAGATATAAAAGAAAGGTGCACGTGAGTTAAAATAACATTTTCAAATGAAATAATAAAAATCTATTCAGATAGAGAGGAAATTAAATCTTGCAGTCTTGCAGAAATGATGTTTTTATTCTTTGTTAAGTCAAAACAACCTATCTGAAAAAAAGCGCTATTTTTCATCAGAGAATATTACTTTCTGAACATTTTTGTCAACTTTTTAGGAGAACTTCTGAGGAGACAAACTCTGTAAAGCTTTCCTGTGAAAAAAACTCAAGGAATCATTTATCACGACTGCATTAAATGTTACAGGTACATACCATGGACTCGAGCAGCAGTGTCAACATCCCCCTCCTTTGGGTTATCCCAGAGGGCACAATTTTCTGGACAGAGTTGCCAAATACCTTTTGTGTTTCTTTTGACAAAAAATGCTGGTTTCATACACCTGAAGCTCCTTGAGGTTTTTCAAACCGTTTTTTTTTTCCCACCCCAAAGTGGTTGGACCCAGTTTGACACATTATCAGTCCAAACCCCAGTATTGAATTCTAGGGGGTGGCATGTGGCTCTGCTCAGATTGACCTCTGCCTGCCTTTACAGGGCCTGTTACCCTTCTGCATCCTCCTCTCTTTCTGTGACCGTTGACAGAGACCGAGTCTGTGGTTTAGACATAGTAAAGCAATTACAAGGTGACACAGTCACCCACGTGCCTGTGAAAATTATAGGGTATCGCTCTGTGTGTGCCACACCCTGAATACGGTCATCCATCCGCTACAAATATAACCTTTCTGCTGGAAACAAATAGACATTTGCAATAAATTAGGGGGGGAGAAGGTGAGATGGTAGAAGACAAATTTTTTTTGTAAAGGAAGTACATTAAACCTTTTTTTTAGCACCTGAAAAGCTGTGCTGAGCCCACTCATCATTCCAGAAATATTTGCAAGCTCTGGACTGTCTCAGAAGAAATTAATGATGTTTATTTCTCCTTATCATCATCCTTCCACTGTAGGCCGGGCCACAGTGCAGTCACCATTTGTAAGAGGAAACCCAGAACTCCATCATTCAGATCTGTTTTCTTTGGAAGACCTGCCAAGGGGCCATTGCTCCCATCATCCACGCTCTGCTCTGACATTGCCCAATGCACATTGTCAATGCAGGCAGCTTTGCCTCTTTCTGTGGGTTTTGTGATCCCTGAGTGACTTTGAAGGAAATCAAAACTTGCACCATAGCTGTGTGCCAGATCAGATAACCTAATGAAAGGTCTTGAGTCTTCCTGGGAGTTTTACCTGTCCTTAGCCCCAGGGGCATTGCCTGAGGTGGCCACATAAAACACTGCTGCTTTTGCCCTCTAATAGTCAGCAGGCCTCATCTAGGGCAGCCCAAATCTTGCATGTGTGGATGGAGAATGATTATTTTTTGCTTGGCTGATTACAGAAGCCATATCTATGTGAAGTTTTCTGGCTGTCCGTCATCGTTTTTTTTAAGGGACGCAGACAACTCACTTGCCTTCACCAATGACTGAAGCTCTATAAAAAAGAGAAATATTCAAAGGTCACAGTATCCTCTCAGTATGTGTAATTTGCTCCATGGCATCTAATGGTTCCTATAGTGGAAAGGTTGCTGTGGTAGTGGTGTTGAAGCAACTCTGGAAATACCAGTAGGAACTGGTATTCTGTGTACTTCAAAAGTAGGAGCTATTGCAAAACTCTGCCTGTGATAATGCAAAAAATTTAAAACAAATCTGTCTGCATTTAGGTAACAGACTAACTACAGAATGTACCTAGTACATCAAAATGTCAAAGCAAAGCAGGAGCAATTAAAACTTAAAGATAATCTGATCCCATGCAACTAGTAATCAAAGGTACACATGCTCTCTTTTTCTGGAAAAACAGTAGTGTGGCAGTGCAACCACTCTCCTGCCAGGCTGCTCAATGCTCAGTCCTGTCCTTGGGCCACATAACAATCTAAGATGGATTGTGAGAGGTAATGGAGCAGAACATTAAGGCACCTCCTTGTTGTACCTGACTCCCTCCCTCCTTATCACCTGAAGATAGTAATTATAATCCATCACCTCCTGACAGCAGAGTACATCTGGACCTGGGTTGTGGCTAAAAGGAGAGTGATACCAGAACTTCAAAGCCTAAAAGGTTCTGGGTCTGTGCACCCATAGGAAGTGCCAGAATAGTACATCAGCTGGTATTACATCAGCCAATATTACATCATCCAAGCTGGGCCGAATTGAATAGTTACCCAGCAAAAGTCAATTATCTCGGGTGCTTGTGGCAGATGCACCCGCCCTACTAAAGACCTGAGAAAGACCCAACAAAGACAGTGCTAAAGTTTCTGGCCCTGGGGGCGCCAGGACTGCCTTCCCCCTCACAGCTCATGTCTGGTCCACACAGTGGGGGTCAAAGGAGGGAAAGTTGGGGTCCTCAGCCAATAGGGGGCTGACACCACCATGTGTTGACCACAGATAAGATTCGACCAGGGTATAAATGGGGCCCTGTCAGAGGACTCATTTGAGTCGGTCCTCCTTGGAGCAGTGGGTCTGCAGTCAGAGTCTCTCCCCTTGAGTTGGGACGCCACTTAAGGTAACTTCTGGAGATTGAGAGCCCTCCCTTTTTTGGTGAGTGAGTGAGTGCACATTTTGGATCGTTTGGCCAAAAACTTAAGAATTCTTAACTCAGCCGTGTCTGGTAATATTCCCAACCAGCATATCGAACCTGTATTTGTTAAATGTCAGTGGAATGTTGTTTTGGTGAATGAGGTTTTGTCTGCTTTATTTCAGTTGCAGATTAAAGCTTGTTTGAGTTCATTATTTGTGTGCGTGTAGCCATTTTGGTGTGATTCCATGACAGTGCTATAAATATGCCACCCTAAGTAAGACCCTTTGAGCTCTCCCAGATTGCAGTGGGCTGTGGTCTGTATTTCTCCTGAGGTGGGATGCCTCTCAGGCACCAACTCCTCAAAGTCATCTGCTGACAGAGCTGATGAAAAGGCCAGGACGAAGCCAGTCCTTCTTGAGGTTTAATTATTGCCCATTGAGGAATCACAGAATCACAGAATCACAGA
>NW_010172537.1:0-2654 GCF_000695765.1 Mesitornis unicolor
GTAGTCCGTTCCTCGCATGGACCCCAACAGTTAACATAACTGAACTCTTGACATTGAGTAGGTACAGAAATAATGAGTTTATGAATACACAGAAATGCTGTTGAAGCTTCCATCTTTGAGAGGGAAGGGGTAAATTGAGGGCTTGTTCACCAGAGAGCTTCTGATCTTCGCCACAGATTGAGTTGTTATGGCTTAAGGCTCTAGCCACTCACAGATAGACTTAACGAAAAAGAGAGACACAAAGTGCAGAGGTCCAGATGAAGTTGGGCTGCAAATGGACTGCCAAGGGAAGATTTGGGTTGCAAAAATAATTCTTTCCTCAGGAGTTTTTCATCTTAACCATGGCTTGGGATCCTTGTGTTATGGTCAGCCCATGGCTAGAGTTAGCATTACCCTTAAAATCATAGAATCATAGAATGGTTTGGGTTGGAAGGGACCTTAAAGATCATCTAGTCCAACCCCCTGCCATGGGCAGGGACACCTCCCACTGGACCAGATTGCCCAAAGCCCTGTCCAACCTGGCCTTGAACGCTTCCAGGGAGGGGGCATCCACAACTTCACCACCCTCACAGTAAAGAATTTCTTCCTAATATCTAGTCTAAATCTACCCTCTTTCTGTTTAAAACCGTTACCCCTCATACTATCACTACCTGCCCTTGTAAAATGTCCCTCCCCAGCTTTCTCGTAAGCCCCCTTCAGGTATTGGAAGGCCACTATAAGGTTTCCCCAGAGCCTTCTCTTCTCCAGGCTGAACAGCCCCAGCTCTCCAAGTTGGTCCTCGTAGGGGAGGTGCTTCAGCCCTCTGATCACCTTTGTGGCCCTCAGTTGAATTTTTTTACTTAGCTGTTCTTAAAGACTTCCAATGATTGTGATGGTTATGGAACCTCAGTCTATTCCAAAATATCACTTTCCTTACAGTTAGCAAGCTTTCAGAAGCTTTCCTTCCTTTCTTCCTTTCCTAAGTAGTAGCCTAATTTCCTTCTCCTCCTGCTTTGGGGAAAATCACCTGATTTTGCTGATATCAAGCACTGTATATTACAGCAATGCAAGAACTATGAAGAGGATACTGCTCCTGACTGTATATTTTTCAGACACCGAAGAGCTGTACTCTATCCTGAAAAGCATTTTGTTTAAGAAAGACTAAACAATATTCTGTATTCCTTACCACAGAGTCACATATAACCACAAACTAACTAGTTTCAGCTGAGTTGATTAACAAGCAACAGAACTGCAGATGTGCAAAGGAAAAAGTATTTAACAGGCAGGTTTACGTGTTATAAACCAAAATTGTATTTAAACTTTATGTTCAAAAAATGACACAAAGACTTGAACTCCTTTCAGCTTTCAAAAATCTCAGTACCAACAGACCTAAGGATAGAGTTTAGATTTATGCAAAATGAACCTTGACAACAGTTGTTTAAAGCAGCTATTCCACAGCCTAAGAACAATCAAGTTAAAAGCCATGATCTGATACACGCTGCATTTGAAACTATGGTATAATTTTTCCCTTTTGAATAAAGGTGTTAAAAAACCAACTTTGCCTGAATAATTTTGGCATTACAGCAGACAAAAGGAAATCTCTTGTGTATTCTGCACTCCTGCTTTTTAAAGGAGTACATACCTTAAATAAGCATGCCATAAATAATGTTAATAAATATTTTAATTGGCTCAAGCTTTTGTCTCATAATAGGTAATGTACAAAAAAAGAATCTAGGTATCATGATTAAGAGAAAGTAACAGTTGTCTTGCTCTGAAAGCCAAGCTTATAGGCAGATGCATATTATTTCCATGTGTTTCAAAAGAACATCATACCACAGAACAACCTCCATGGATGCAATATTCTAGCAGTTCTTACAGACACTTTGCTATAAATATGCTTTCTTGTGTTTTCTGTTATGAGGCTCTTGTCACTACAGCCATATCACATGAGCTAGATGCCAAACTCCGAACGGGTTGATGTGCCATTACAAATTTCAGGAGGCAATGCAAAACAGCTACACAATCAATATCTAAGAAACAAAATAGAGTTATGTCTTACCTTGTTACTATCTGATGTGTATAAACTCTATTTGGACTTCCAAAAGATTTTGCCAAGCTGCCCCAGTTTGAGCTAAATAGAACTAATTCTCTATTTAGTGATTTTACTTTTCAATTAAGTCTCTTCTAAGTGACTGTACTTTCTGAAACTAACGGCATGTTTTTCCAGACAGTGTTCATTTCTACAAGTGATAGTGTTTGATGTTTATAGTTACTATTAGGTATGGTATGTAACTATAGCTCTTGCTTATACTTTTGCCTATGGGGACAAAGGCCACTGCTACAAAATGGGTGCCATACTGGGGTGTTTTAAGTGCACCTGCAGGGAGGAGCAGACAGGACAGATGACCCAAAACTGCCCAACATGGTATTCCATCCCACATATGTCATACTCAGTATAAAGCTGAGGGATCACGAGGGTCAAGCTCCTTTTTTCCCCATCTTTTTCCTTGACTTCGTCATTTCTTCTGCCATGGCCAATGTCTGAGCAGAATCCTGCTACGTCTGCCTCCGATCCTGATCTGTGCAATCCTGAATCCAGTTCCTGAATCCTGCTCCCACCTGCTGCTGAGTCTGGTCTGGGACTTTTCCAGTGTCCTGGTGAGCTAGGCATCATT
>NW_010172537.1:2850-4324 GCF_000695765.1 Mesitornis unicolor
GGTTTTATAGAGAGCATCTGTCCATCATTTAGTGGCCAGCCTAGCCCTAAACCATGACGCAAACCAAAGACAGCCAATTTTAAAACCCCATTTTCATCTAGCAACAAATTATTTGGCTTAAGATCCTGTCAGTATAGAAATAAAGATATTACTTTTGTCTTTGTTGATAAAACCAGACATATAATGAACCTCCTAGCAAGTGTGCAATAGCAGTATTCTAAAATGCAGACTTTTTACTTTATCAGAAGTCTACATTGTGAGGAAAAAAAACCCACGCCAAACCAGGAAATCAAGTATTTCATCATACATGAAAATCATAGTCGAGGTCCCTTCCAACTTCTAATATTCTGTGATTCTGTGATAGTCAAACACTTACGTTTGAATATTATATTTAAGCTGCAGATCTAAAAAAAAAAAAAGTTGCCTCCCGATAGGTTTTAGCTTTGCTACAGAAAGAGCTGTTCTGTCTTACTACACAGTTGCAAAAAAAAAAAAATAAAATGACCTTGCTAATTTTTCAGATAACTGTAAAAAAAATCATGGTAATTATACAGCTTAATACAGTAGCAGTGTTCTGTGGGCTGACTCCTGGCCATCAGCCAAGCACCCACACAGCCACTCACTCATTCCTTCCTCACCCCAGTCCCCTACCCTCAGTGAAACAGGGGAGAGAACAGGAAGAACAAAAGCAAGAAAACTCATGGAACAATGTAAAGGCAGTTTAATAGGTGAAAGAAACAGGGGAGGGAAGGAAAGCAGTGCAACAAAAATATCACTCACCACCTCCCACAAGCAGACTGATGTCCAGCTGATCTCCAAGCAACAACCACCTTGGAAGCCAAAAAACTCCCTTCTTCCTCTACCCCAGTTTTTATTGCTGAGCATGGCATTATATGGCATGCAATATCCCTCTGGCCTATTTGGGTCCCCTCTCAACCAGAGTGTCCCCTCCTAACTTAGAATCATAGAATGATTTAGGTTGGAATAGACCCTTTAGATCATCAAGTCCAACCATTAACCTAACACTACTAAGTCTACCGCTAAACCGTGTCCCTAAGCACCATGCCTACGTATCTTTTAGATATCTCCAGGGATGGTGACTCAACCACTTCCCTGGGCAGCTTGTTCCAATGCTTGACAACCCTTTCAGTGAAAAAAAAAATTCCTAATATCCAATCTAAACCTACCCTGGCGCAACTGAGGTAATTTCCTCTTGTCCTATCATTTGGTACTTGTGAGAAGAGACTGACCCCCACCTCACTATAACCTCCTTTCAGATAGTTGTAGAGGGTGATAAGGTCTCCCCTCAGTCTCCTCCAGGCTAACCAACCCCAGCTTCCTCAGCCACTCATAAGACTTGTTCTCTAGACCTTTCACCAGCTTCGCTGCTCACCCACTCCCAGCCTATCTGTTGGGGCAGGGGCAGAGTGGGAAAAAGAGAAAGTCTTCACAGAATCACAGAATCACAGAATCG
>NW_010172538.1:0-420 GCF_000695765.1 Mesitornis unicolor
TTTTCCTCTGTACTAAAGCTTTTTCAGCATAAAAAGCTTCTATGTGTGATGTAACACATATTTATATCCTGCCTAGCTAAATAGGCTAAACACTTGCTGTCAGTCAACACAACAATAAGCACTCAAAATGAGATTAATCTGTCTGTTGCAAGTGACTTACTGATCATTTGAAACAGATCCCCTGACTTACCATAAAACGCACTAATTTTAAAAAGTTCTAGACAACAGTCTTGCTTCAGAGTAGATACCCACTGCATTCTCAACTGACTACCTCATTCTTTCATGAGTTAACTTCTTTGTGTATAAGAAGCAGGCGGAACAGTTGAAAACCTCTTTAAATAAATAGCTTGTAAGCACTAGAGCCTTGTAATAGTTCTTCTATCCTATTAGTGATATCAGGGTGCTAAGCAAGGCAACTAT
>NW_010172538.1:534-774 GCF_000695765.1 Mesitornis unicolor
CAACTTTAATCAACCCAAAATGTGCTCTCAGCCTTATTGTTCAATGAACTGGCAGCCTTAGACCATTTTCCCTGTCACATTTTATTGGTTTAGATCAAACACATTCACTACTAACACCACCACCACCCTCCTCTGCTCTGTCCCCAACTCCAAGATCAGGACTGGAGAGAAAGTAAGTAAAATTTAAGGGTATGTGGCAGAAAAGAGTTTGGTATTTCTACCACTTCTTTCCCTCTTGCT
>NW_010172539.1:0-1768 GCF_000695765.1 Mesitornis unicolor
CCATTTTAGTTCATGAAGCCTCCAACAATCAACCCCAGATTCTCGAGCACAATTACAATAGATAGACCTGGGTTTCAAACCAAAAATAAACTTCTTGCTTCCTCTCCGGCCGTGCCCCTTGCGGAGCTATGGGATCAGAACTTCACACTCGCTTCACAAATTAAACTGCATTTCATTCATTCACACAATCAGCAATTGGCACGATCTTGCAATATTTTTACAATAATCAGAACGACTGTAGCAATTAGAACAATTCAGAGCCTTACAACAAATTCTCTTATGTTACACTTCAAAACAATCCTTCAAAGGTACCCCGAGTGTACTGACCATAAGCAAAATTCAGAGCTCGATTCACCAAACCACCCACGATTCCAAATATATATATGTCGCAATATTCAACCCAACGGGGATTTCTTTAGAATCCCTCCCTTTGGAGGTAGTGGTACCCATATTCCTACCCAGTACAAATACAACGTTCGAACAAACAAATCCGCAATTTACAGTACAGGACGTCTCAGTGACTTACGTAAATGGGCTCTCAGTGACTTACGTAAATAGGCTAACAAACACAATGTCCTGACAGACAAAATCCGCTCTTCACAGCACAGGACGTCTCTCTGTGACTTAGGTGAATAGGCTACCAAAAGAATGTCTTTTAAATATAAAAATTCAGGGGTCTTACTGGTGACCCTAGTCGGTCCAGGGTTCTGTGGTTCCCCCTCAGGAAAAATTCCTGATGCCCGCGTGGACGTTCCAGAGACCCCCGGATCCGTGGGAGACACAGCAGAGGGTCCCTGTTCAGGAGCCAAAATGTTACCAAAATATTGGTTCAATAACTTCCTAAGACCAATTTGTAGGAGTTAGAAAGCAAGACATTCTTTAATTCAGCGCTGGGCGCATACTTGTATCATTTCATAAATTGAATGCTCAAAGTATTAGCGGTTGCCAGTAACTTAGATGTGTCTTACACATACATATTCATGACATAAAAGCTTACATATGTATTACATTTCCAGCAAAAACTTTACATTTACACTACATTTCCCATGCACACTCAATTAGCATGAGGAATGGTCTTCCAGTGGTCTGAGGAATAGTCACTTAAGCTGTGTCTTTCATGGAGTCTTTCAGGCTCCTGTGCACATGTTTTCACAAAGCCTGACTCCTCAAGTTGGTCTGAGTAGGGTGATTCATTAACTTCTTATCTATGCCTCCATCTCGAAAGGCAGAGTCAGCAAAGTGGGCCTCAGACAGACTAAAATCCTGTTATCCTTATGCAGCTTCTTCCTAGCTAAAGTTAGTCAATATACATGTATATAAGAATATTTCTTATATTATCCCATCTATCAGGTTACAGGCCAAGTCTAATTTTGAGGAGATAGCATCAAAACTTTCTGATTGGTTTAGACAAGACATTATAGAATCATAGAATCATAGAATGTATTGGGTTGGAAGGGACCTTTAAAGATCATCTAGTCCAACCCCCCCTGCAGTAAGCAGAGACATTGTTACTAGATCAGGTTTCTCAGAGCCCCATCAAGCCTGACCTTGAATACCTCCAGGGATGGGGCCTCCACCACTTCTCTGAGCAACCTGTTCCAATGATCTATCACCCTCATATTGAAGAACTTTTTCCTAATATCCAGCCTATATCTACCCTTTTCTAGTTTAAAACCAATACACCTCGTCCTATTGCTACATGTCCTAGTGAACAGCTCTCCCCCAGATTTCTTATAGGCACCTTTCAGGTATTGGAAGGGCTCTTTAA
>NW_010172540.1:0-10579 GCF_000695765.1 Mesitornis unicolor
TAGATATATTATATATAAAATAGAAGACATTAAGTGGAAAGTCTCAATGTCCTTGCAGGTTTTTTCTCCATATTTTAGCTGACAACCTGAGTAATTGAGTTCATTTCTAGTAACTGTGAGCACACAAAAACAGAAGTTAATACAACTTAAACACTCTTAGATTTTTAACAGCAGCAACAACAACCTGTGCTGTTCTTAGGCACGGTTCCCTTTGAAGGACAGAATATCACTGACATGACCAATGAGATTTCAGCTGGCAACTTAACACGACTGACTCAAGTCCTCTTGTTCAAATTAATGAAAGTCAGCCGTTGTTTTCCACCCCTTATTATTCAGTTTAATCACATTTACAGGATAAAATCTTAAATCTTATGATGGCTGAAGGTAGCAAGCTCTTAAGAACGTGTTCTTTCAATTGAAATAACCCTGTGTACCTGCATCTGAGTATGTAAACTTCATCAGCACTATGAGGTAATGGCAGCATTTTTTTCTTGCTTCCAGATCTTGACCTTGACTTCTTTTGCTTACAGTCCAAAGCTAAGAAGAGAGAAACGTCCAAATGTGAAAGCAATACTTCAATAAGCGTTAACCAGAGCTATTCAGTAAGCATCTCCTATAGCAGCAGTGAAAGCACATCTACCTCCTTGTTCTTCTACATCTCATGGCAATGTGAATTCAAAACAATTACAGTTTGCTCTAAGAAATTTACTGGCAAAACACATGAGGTTATTATTTTTTTTTCTTAGTTTAGCACAGCGCTTGCTCTTTAAGAGACTACATAACTGACATTCAGCATTTAACTGGTGTTTTCGTACCAGCGAGCACCTACTCACCTATTGCAGAATGGTACGGAAGCAAAGCACCATTGGAAAGTCCCTGTCATGGATAAAACACTGTCAAAACCTCGGAACTTGTTCTGTCGTTGCAGTACCATCGTAAGACCCCTCGCGTTCAGCAAAGCCACAACTTCACAGAGCTGCAGCTTTCAGCTAAGGCAATGGAGAACTTCTGCTCTGAATAAAACGCCTGCTGGTCGCTATCGACATAAAGCAAAAAGGTTGTTCTTTTCCTCTAAGAATTTCAAATGAAGCTGCCCCCTCCTCACTCCTGCCTGAATTCTAACACAGCTTACAAAAATCAGGTAATAATCCTTGGCAGGGAGAGCTGGTATTGGGACAATCGACAGGGATGGCAAGGCCACTTTTTAAATTTGAGATTACCTATGAAAGTAATGTGCGCGAAGAGGAATCGCATGGCAAACGGGTTCAGTTCATGCACTTCCCATAAACAGATGGAATAGGAATCTGTAACAAATCTGGAGATTCCAAGAAGCAGCTCGAGTTGAGGGATGAGGGGATTAAAGTGAGTTAATATTATGATGGAAACAGCTAATAAAGCTCAAGAAAAATCAAGAAGCTTGAACTGAGAAGCATATCCAGCTAAACTCTATTCCAAAACATGAGACACCGACACTAGAACTCCACCGAAACCTGAAGGACGCTAACAAGTGGTATTCTGGATACCAAAACGGTGCAATCCTGTGCCACCGAAGCATTTTATCAGTGAAATTTAAAAACCTGTTACACTTGCCCAAGTTCTGACTCCTGTAATATAAACCAGAAGAAGAAACCTCTTAATATTCTGAAGAGTGAGACATCATCTGGTGAGGCGCAACACTGATTTAAAGAACACAGAGCCTTGATTGCATCCTTCCTGTCGTCCAAATGAGCGCCTCTCAAGCTTTATCCTGTACCCAAACTTTCACCTTGTAGATACACCAGACATTTCCCAGTTCCGACCCCAGATTTAAAGATTCCTAGAGCATCTGGAAAAATCAGAATGAATTGCTGGGGTTTGAAACAAGCAGAAAGCAGATCCCAACCTACAAAGACTTCCTTCAGACCCTGGGTCAAGCCATCATGAGGAAGATGAGGCTCCACTGCGTATTTTATGAGAGCAACGATGCAAGCGGTCGGGATATCAAGGCAGTAACCCAAGGTGAGGGGCGGAGAGGCAGAAATGGTCAAGATAACTCCTGGAAAAGTGAATAAGGGGTCCTTAATTCTTTGTGCTCTCATCAAAAGCATGTTCTTCATATGATTAGGAAGAAAAAAGCTAACTACCTGTCAGGCTGTGGGAACTACCAAGTGGTGTCAATGCTTTACATACAGCAACATCAGTAACAGCATCACCAGAAACGTAAGCAGATAAAACACCGAAACCCAGACACTCAGAAGAGAACCACTTGCACTGAGACTTATCCAAAGCAGTTATTACAGCCTTGTAATAACTAATAATTGCCAGTAGCTTTGCTACTGCTGATTTTGCAGAACGTCACGGGGAGGGAGACAGAAGTCAGTACCGCTCGAATGCAAACGCATCCATGAACTGCATCTGATGTCAGCAGACATCAGTTCAAAATCAAGTCAAAATCCCCAGAACACCCCAGCAGACAGCAGGCTCCTTCTGACGAAGCCCATACGCACTCGAAACAAGAACTACCTGACTTTCTCCACGTTGGCAAACTTCACTTCCGTTCCCCGTCAAGAAATTTGATTTTACTTGGATACATCCCCTGCATTTCAGAGCACATTCGCCTCCTTACCAGACCTGAACTGGTCTCCTGCAACACAGCTCCAGAAACCTAATGTTTTGGGGTTTTTTCTAAGAAACAACCCCTCTGAACTACTGTGCAATCAAATAGACTGCAACACAAACAGAAACCGTCATCACGTACTGGGAGAGGTGGTTTCTACTTCCTTGAAAGGCAGAGCAATGAGAAAACAAGAGAATGGGCTCCTTCTGTGAGCCGCTTTACAACGGAGTCTCTAGATAGAGAAATCACAAAACACAGAAAATATCACAGTAAGAGACAAAGAAAAAAAAATTCAGATCACTCAATGCATCCTCGGAGTAACTTGGCTAAGACTGGAAGTAGCCGTGCCCATGCAGGAAGCTGTTACAAAAGAGAAATGCTAAGGATACTGAAGCTGTGTTCTGCCAGGGGTGTTTTTGTTCCCTTTGCCTTCTGACCCGGCGAACGTGTTCCTTGACATTGTAGGAGGCACAAAGCAGCACAACTCTGTTTTGAAGTTACTCCAATGAAGCAGGAAAGTAACTGAAGAGTAAAATCTGGATAAATCCGACTGAAAACCGTAATTCCCACACCAGTTATTAGAGATGTGTACCAGTAACTGCCACGATTTCATTTTTTTGTCTATCCAGAGAGTAAGGAGTTGAAATGAAGTTACGTGCACGCACTTAAGCGCTCTGTCGATGTGATGCTTACAAATGCTTGCAAGCACTGAGTAAGTTACACCATTGCCTCACAAGAGGCACAGCCACGTTCTGACAAAAACCCAGTTGCTGTTCTTGCAAAGCTTTTACTACAACCATGCATGACTGACTCAGAAAGTCTGGTTTTGGCACTTTCAGGAAGAGATCCAGGATAATTTAGCTCCACTAAGCTGTACGGACACTGCAGTAAATTACCGACCATTAACATCTACCTTGTGGCTATAACAGCTCACCAACACCATCCTCCATTCTCATAAAGGCCCAGCTCTTTTTGAAAGAAGCCTCCTTCCTTCAAGCTTGGCCACCTCGTGTTTCCTAGCTGCTGTTCCAAAAACCGTGTGTAAACAACCCATTACACCACGTCACCAAACCTCTGACACAGCACGAGAGTAAAAACAACCCACTTAAAACACAGGACAAGCCAACTTTGGAGGAATCTCCTTCAGGCACTGCAGTTCAGTTTTGCAGCACTTTACTCAGAAAAATACATTCCAGGTAAAAGCACTGCATGTAAAAACCATCTCTACCTCTGTGACCTCTTATCAAGAAAGACTACAAGCAGATGCAGGTAGGAGGCTAAAACGTGCATGCCTGAGACAACTTGAACTAGAAAAGTCACAATTCGAGCCCTTCACGCCATAACGTTTGGTCTGAGGTACAAAATTAAGAGTGCACCTCTGGTAATGTGCGTGCTCTGCTTCTCGATGCCCCCCAACAGGGAACACTTCTCATTTCAAGAAGACTGAAGTTGGGTCTTTAGCCAGAACTCATCACTTCTGTCATAGCGTATATAACCTAGCACAAGCTGAATAACTGTATGCATAACTGGACCTAATTAACCATTTAAAACCACTACAATCAAAAGGTAAAACATGATGAATTACATTTCTTCTCTATTTATTAGCTCATTTTCCAAATTCAGTCACTTGCTATCTGCCGTGATCATTACTGCACAGTAAAATGCACTGAAAACCCCTACATTAACTTGCTCTCCGAAGGATTTCATGGGACACAGAAGTTAACTCATCGTACCGGGTTGATCAGGTACAACTGTAACAGCACAGAATAAAGACACGCAAAGCCGGTGGATCTCAGATTTCTGCTGTGGCTGCATATGCTTCCACTGCAAACTTTGTGAAAGCAATATTCAGAATAATCTGGAAGTGCAACGGCTGCATGAACGGCTCCTCAGTCACGCTGTTGGCTCAAAGGCCAGAGTCCTTGCTCTATTTTCTTGTTCTCTCCCCAACTCCCAAAAAAAGCAGTCTCCATCTACAGGAGCAAAGAGGAGAGTGGTAATTCCCAGGTGACAGCCAGGAAGAAGAGACTGAGTATGTGAAAAGAGTCAGCAAAGAGAAGATGTGAAAAGCCAGGGTGGAAAAGAGACCCAAGAGATTTTGAGGAGGCGAGGAAGAGAGGCCTTGAAAGAAGAAAAGGAAAGAAGCTGGATGTACAGCTGTACCAAGAAGAATGAGATGCCTTATGGAGACTCTGCATAGCTCTGTCCAATGCTCTAAAGAATCAGAAGAAAGCAGCAAGTTGGCCACATGCTGTAACACCAATGTACTGCTGTTCATGAAAACAGGTATAAGAGGACATTAGCATCTACTCAAGGTAAGCGATTAAATCATTATACAGTTTAAAAGTGGACTGCATTAAAAATACTGCTGTTCCAGTCAGGCATCTGAAGAGCGTGGTGCAAGCACTGACCCAAAAGCAAGGAACTAGCCGAATGAACCTAGACTGGCATTCGCTTTACAGTGGATCCGTATTGTGTAACCACAGGCACAAATTAAGTGTGATAAACACTAACCTCGAACAGACAACAGCCTAGAAAGGTCTTGAGTCCATTCCCAAAGCTTACAATTACGCTTAACTATGTCTATGGTACTCCTGAAACTGTCAAGTTGCGTTTGAAAGAAAACAAAGAAGAAGGTAGGATTTAAATAAATGTGATCGAGTTATTAACTCTGAAGCAAGGCATCTGCTAGAAAAGCTGACTGGTGATAGTCAGTACCAAAACCACACACAAACTGAAGAGCTGAGCAAAGACGAGTACGTGAGCTAACGCAGCACCAGGAGAGGTGTCGCTTTGGTGGCATGCAGGGATCGCTGTGTTTCTCTTACTAAAGAGCAATGCTTACACAGCTCCTGTAACAACTGCCAAATCAGGATCACAGCATTCGGCTTTACACGCTGTTATTTCACTACTGCAAGAAAATGAGGCAAATATTCAACCAACATCATTTGGTTTTGGTAGTTTTGTTTCCTTTAGAAGATATAAATAAGAAAGGCTTCACAAAAACAGGAGGAGGAACCTGTATAAGGGTATTCTCCTTATCTCCGTACAGGTTCCAGGCTGAAACCAAACTGGAGGCATTGCAAAATTGCTCTCAAATGCAACCACGTCTTAAGGATTAAAACGGAGATGTCCCCAGGAGCAGCACTCATAGCAGAGTTCAAAACTAGCGTGTGCTAACGAAATCTTGCATTAAAATCATCATACTGTAAGTTTTGTGAAGAGAAAGTGGAATATCAAACAAAACCACCGTTAAAAAGCGTATTTTGTGGCCTACAGGCCTTACATTGAGCTTGCTTGAATGAAAAGTCAACGAGCAAAGTTTACAAACTCTGCAGAGTTACGATGGTGTTAATGGTAAGGAGCAAGTTAATACAAATATACACTGGCTGCATAATGGCACAGCTAGAACGTAAGCCTCTCCAAGTCACTGGTTTCAGTGAAAGGCCTTTATATCCACATGGTACATGCTACTTGCCTGGCTCAGCTCCAGCTCCTGAGGCAAAAAGATTGGGTTTTTTTTAAAATTTTCTTTCCAACTTTTCATTTTATTTTAAAGCTTTCTTTCGAAGCTAACTTTAAACAAACATCTAGGTCCAATGATACAAGACTCAGGATTTTTCTTTCAATTCTTTTAAATAAAGTGGCAACTGTTCTGACCAGTACGCTACTACTGCACTAGCAAAATGCCTGTTCTGTAAGGGAAAACAAACAAAAACCCCTGAGAGCACCTTCACAGGCTCCCTTCACTCTTCCCGTTCAGCAGAAGGGATGCTGAGGTGGGAGCTGGTCCAGGATCCAATCTTTATGCACTGTCCTGTTTGCCACAGCGTCTCCTCTAATGAATTACTGCCACTATTTCAATGTGCAGTTTAAATACCTAACTAGTGAAAATATTTCATCAGCAGGTACATAAGCAAAGTAACTCAGCACAGGGCTAACAGCAAACCACAGCAGTGCTCAATGAAGTCTGCTATTATCAACTTTCTAATGAGTAAATACCAAACCTTTCAGAATCAGTAACTAAAGGCATACACTCCTACACACTGGGTATTACTGCCTCTGCTGACTTCCTTCTCAATCTACTTTCTTACAGCATTAACTGAGTATATAACACAAGACCTGGCAGCCACAGGCCCAGGCTTCTGCAGAGGAAGCCCCAAACTCAGTTTCTTTGCTATTCTGAGCACAACCGAGTTACAACTGCAGATAAAAAAGATGATTATGCATTTTTCCAAAGTATTATGTATGGATCTGTGCTTGTTGACACAGAAAACCGATGGCTGCCTTTCTCAAATCACTGAATATTCCAGACTTTGTATCTCAACATTTCCTTCACTACATTCTATCTCTGCTGCCCGATTTGCTGCTGCTATACAAAGTCCCACCAATCTCAGCAATAATCCAAGTAATCTCAGAAATTGCCTACAGACAAGGAAACTGCAGATCTTTGGAAATGAGTCAAAATATGGAATACTGGAGGTATTTCAGAATTAAGTGTGTTTTAATAAAAGCCATTAGTAGCAGTGCCAGACCCTGGACTACACTCACTCCATGTCAGACCAGGTAGTTTTTGGGTTGCGTGCCAAACAAGAAATTAAATCAGCTACATACAGTATGTTTGTTAGAAATACACAACCTGCACTTGCTTTTCCTATTTTAACTACAGTATTATTAGTGATTATACGTACTAGATCCTAAAAAATACTCCTTGGTTTGTCGTGTGCGTTGGGTTTTTTACCCCCTCTCATTTCTGAGGTACTTTTAAACACTTCATCAGAAGGCCAACCAGCTGGTTTGGAAGTCGTGATATTGTAAGAGAATGAATTTAAGCGACCATGCCTCAGTTCTGCTTACATACCTGAAGTGTTGGAGCCAAAATCAATGAGTAAGAATGAAAATCAGACATGAGAGTGGACAACAGCAACATACCTCTTCTTACAAGTTGCTGAAGTTTTATGGCAAATCAATTGTTTACCGGCAGAAGCTTCAAAATTAGTTTGAATTAACATATGCTTTTGTCCAGTCTGATGAGGAAAATGTATCATAGACAGACTTGCTTTTACATCTGTAACAAAACATACCTGTCCCAGTCAAAAGTCCAGCACTCTTCTTTCGTGCATAAGCGCGTAAGTGGTTGGACAGGCTAACAGCACTTGTAAACGTCGTATTGCAATGCACACACGTTCTAAGCTTCACAGGCATACCTATCATTCAAAAGAAAACTATAATCCAGTTCTCTCTTCAAAAAAAAAAAAAATTACGAAATTCTCAAAGCGTTGTAAAAAGTTTTCTGCAATAAAGATGGTTTAAAATATATTCACTGCATTGACGCAATCGTTCAGTATATTAGAAGGATCCAAGTTAACCGTCATTAGTTTTCCACGTAGCGCTTTAAGCCAAACCATGTTATTGGAAAAGGAACAGAAAGGAGGCAACTCGAGCCCATTGGGCTACTCCGCATTCAATACCTACTACCGAGGTCCTACAGATCGCCACATTACGAAGCTCTAATCCCAAAATACAACCCTGCAATTTGAATAGGGCAATTCAGTGGAGAAATTTCAGAGGGTTGCAACATTTCCAATAAAGAGAAATTTTGAAAGTCTGGTTGACAGAGCGGTAATTAAAAGTGTTTTACCCACAGGACTGAAGAGCTCCAGACTAAATTAGGCTGCTGTCGAAGGCTCGGAGGAGAAGGTGGTAAAACACGCCACTGAACAGCTGCTAGACACAACATCTCGTTCAGTGCCTTTTCTGTTCATTACTTTAGGTGCGCAATTGATAATGAAAGTTAATGATCTGAAGGTTTTTTGCTAAAATCTTTGCGCTAAATAAATGATCAACAAAGCAACATGCTGTTTGTCACAGGAAAACAGAGAAACAGTGCTGAACTCCTCACTTACCAGCCAAAGAAACCATCATAACTTGTTCCCTGCTCAACATCACCATGTTTCTCCCTTCATTTTACCAAAGATCCTTTGTTCTGGTTAACTGACACATTTCAAGTTCTCCACTAATAAATTATTAGAAGAATAAATTAAAAAAAAAAAGCTACAACTACTCAGCTGGAAAACCTCTGCTGACAGGAAAGAAAGAATCCTATTCTCCAGCAGCTCACAGAAGACGTGCTGTTTTTTCTCAGGCACATTACAGAAGAACACCTGGCTGGTAAAAACCTACTGGAAAACTAAAACCTGGATTAAAAAGATTTGCCTTTTTAGAGGAAAAAAACAACAACAGAAGAACTTTGACTTGATGTGAAATAGTTTCTTATTAACTGGCACAGTGCGTTAGTTGTCAACTTCTGTTACCTCAGCCACAGGTAACTACAGGGCCCCATTCCTCACTGTTAGTACTACACAGGCGTGTGTTTCTTTTTACCTGGTTGTTCACCACAACCAAACAGGTGCTACCAAGCATTCAGCAGTCAATATTCACCAGAAAGCAAGACACGGTGCCAGGTTTGGCAAGCTACCCCTTTAGCATTGTTTTCCAAATCATTAAGCCTGTCAAAAATACACTTCCTTTATTAAGCAACCTCCTGTTTTAAAGGACAACCAGACGTCCAGAAGACATCAAATGCAATTCTGTTCCACCTCTGCTCTGTGATTTTAGAAAGCCACCTTTGTTAAGACAGATTGCCAGACTTTTGTAGTCCCCTGAAAGAGCTTCTGAGCACATCAGATTGATGTTTTTCTTTAAAGGAAGACAAGAATATAGGTGAAAAAAGTACCAGGCACCGCCAGTTCCACTGACCTGCGCTGGGCAGTAACAAGAAAACCAACAGAATAAAAAAGTCAGGGGTAGAAAAAATAAGATCCTGCTCCTCAGCCTAAAGAATCCTGCACCATTGGTGCCCACACAAGAAACGGGTAAATGCGAGCTCTACATACACATTAAAAAGGATATTGAAAGAATTCCCCGAGACTAGAAATAACTCGTACGTGACAAGTCAAAACACCACTATAAAAACCTGCTCTACGAGCACACAGAGTGTCTAGGAAGTTGCCTTCATTAGCACAATTCTCAGTGCAGGGGCAATCTCTGTCCGCATCGCTCGGGGGCCGTGCGTTAGAAACCTGCTGCCTACCACTGCATTCCAACCAAGCCTGAACCAGCACAGGTCTGCGCTCGGGGCAGACAAGCCCTAAGCAAGCACCAGTTTCTCCCAGCAGCCGCAATTTTGAACCAAACAAGAAATAATCTACGGTGTAGAAGTACGTTTGCCTAAAGCCATCAAAATCAGTTGGCAGCGATTCACCAATTTGGAAAGTTAGGTGTTCCTAATGGTACCAACAGTTCTGGCAGGTTGAGCAAACGTTGCTTTGCACAAACCTCAAAGGTTTAAATGAAGCAGCTCCCAGATCAGCTGTTTTAACACCCAGAACCAGGGTTCCACAAGCCCAAACATTTCAGAACTGTTAGCCTACCAACTACACGTGGACACTTCTTGTTATTGCAGGATGTGTCTTCCTCCTTACTGAGGCTCATTGTGCGTCCGCTTTGGCTTTCTAAGCCCAGCCACGTGCAGAACAGGAGCTATGTTCCTTGCAAAAATGCCTCAGTGCTGCTGAGGGGTTTGTTTGTTTTTTTTCACTTTAGGAAAAACACGTCAGAAACAATTTGCTGTGCTACCTCTCGCAGGCAGCGTGCTCTGCAAACGAAACAAGAATCAAACGAACAGAATCCCAAATCAAATACTCTGTGCTTGTACATTTTCTAGGAGTTACAAGATTCTCTGCAAACGTTGTCAAGACAGCTAGAAACACCTTCTTACCTGACTGCATAGTCAAGTCCATTTTTTGGGGCTGATACATCAGCGGACTGTCTTCGTTTAACGGAAGAACGCATTTCTGAACAAACCTCTTTCTCGCGGTTTGATTATGAATCTTTTGAGGAGAAATGCGAGGATTCCTTTCTTCTCCTAACCTCTTATTTTTCAGGAGTTCTATCAGCGTCAGAGACTGATTTTTTTTCCCG
>NW_010172540.1:10610-15268 GCF_000695765.1 Mesitornis unicolor
ACTGCTTTTGCTTCATCACATTCAGTTAGGAAGCTCAGCCCTTCTTCCTCCGATGCAGACACAGATGTATCTTCAGTCTTTAGGCCATTATGGTACGCTTCAAGAGGTAAAACATTCTGAGATAAAAAGTCATCATTCGATGCAAATTTCTGAGCGACAAACGGTCTGGGAATAATGCGGCGACTGTTCAAAGCCTTTAGGATCTTTTCGTACTTCTCTTCATTTTGCATCATCTCATTCAGAACGCAGATCGGAGACTTGTGCGCGTCCCACTTGGTTTTGCCGAGCCTCTTCAGGTGTCCTCGCACGTGATTAGACAAGCCGATTTTCGTATCGAACCAGCCTCCGCAGAGCTGACACGTATGCTCAGAGGAAGTCTCAGATTTCTCAATCGCTACAAAGAAAACAATTTTCATGGGGTTTTTTTTTTTGACAATTATATCCAGTTAAACATCACGACAGCGAATCCCGAGGACAGGAAGAGAGGCTTTACGACAAGATAAAGCAAAAGCTTTATACCCAATTTTTTAAAGACAAAAACCAAACCAAAAGCAACTTACCTTTTCTAACACGTTTAACAGGAGTTCCCGTTCCAGTTCTTTTAAAATGCTGCATTTTGTCACTTGTTGCTATCTGTTCTGGCGAAACAACGTGCCGGGCTTCGTAGCTCAGTCCGGCTCGGTGGAGGTGTCCTCTGACGTGATTGGACAAGCCAACGCCTGTTTCAAAGGTTGCTGGACAGTACGGGCATGACTTCTTTTCAAGCGACAGATCAGTCCAATGGAAAACTGAATTATGCTTTGGCAACGCCGATCCTACGTTTTCTAAATTCTGAGGATCATGCAAATCATGCAGGAAGTTACTACCCTCAGCATCTTCGTAATACTCAAAATAAAAGCCATCGTTCTGCTCATAACCAAGCGAAGACTTATCACCGGCTTCATGATCTTCCATTTTACCTTTGAATATGGGGAACAGGTTTACGTGCTCCTGATTGAGATCACCGTAAGACTCATCCTCCACGGACTGTGTAGTGTAATCACAGAGTTCAACGTTATCCCATGAATTTTCATCCTCCGTTTCATAGCTGTCTTTTTTTTCGGCAGCGTTAAGTTTCTGTAAAACAACAACAGTCATTTTATGCAGAAAATCTGGACAGCAAGCCAAACCATCTCCTGCAACAGAGCCTTCCCTCTTGGATTCTTTAACCACTCTTTTTACAGCTACATGCCCACGATCTTTACAGCCTTCAGCCCTTTTGCAATCAAGATCATCCGAATCCATCACAAACCAATTATTACAGGGACTACTCGACGAAGAAAATAAACTTAAAGAACCGACAGAGTTGGACTCTTCCTTTTTTAAATGCAAAGAGTCACCAGATTTTTTAATCATCCTGTAGTTTTCACAATTGTGTCTATATAAATTACTGCGTGTTTTGACACTAGCTTTCTGCTTTGCTGCTCGATGAAAATACTTAGGTTTCTGTTCAATACTAGGTTTCTGTTCAATACTATTGCTAATAAAACGGGTCTTGTTTGCAGAACTGAGATTGCACACACTTACAGATGACTGCGAAACGCTTTTCCGAGCCTTCTGTATCCTGTAGGGCCTCTTGTGAAGCTTTGTGAAGTTACTGGACTGCGAAGTAGAGCCGAATGATCTTTTTACGTCCTGCTTTAAAACGGAGTTCTTTGGAAAAGTAGAAGATTGCTTGATCAATTTTGTCCTGCCACCAAAATCTAAAGATTCCTCTATTACGCTGCCTTTTCTTTTTTCCAGCCTAAGGTGGCTACCAAAGGGGTCAATGCACGATGCTGGATGCAAATACTCCATGTGTTTTTTTAAAACGCTTCTGGCTGAAGTCGTAAACGGACACATCTTACACATGTACGTCGAGGACTTTTTGGAGGATCCCAAATAGGAATCTTTCAAGGATTTCTTCTGAGTCTTCCTCTGCGACATGTCGCTACCGATCATGGAGCATTTGACTACAGCTCCGTGAGCGATCCCTCGATGGCATTCCAGTTCATTTTCTGTCACAGCCATGAAATTGCATTCCTCACAGCAGTAATACCTTTTATCTTTTTCATGGGTCTTCGCGTGCTGCACAAACGTTTTGGGGCAGTTGGTACCAAACACGCACTGCGGGCACTGCAACCGTGCGCTCCTGCCCTCATCCTGAAGCTCTTTCAGCTCACGGATTTCTTCCATCAGCTTCTGCCTTCTTTCCTGGTGAATTATCATGTGTTTCAGAAGCGAATTACGATCTCGAAATGTCCTTCCACATTCCCTGCAAGCATAGGGCCTGGGGACATTGAGATGCCGGAAATGACTGTTCCCATCTAAATGGTACATCATGTGCCTATGCAGATGCTTCTTCTCCCTGAAATTCACATTGCACTTCGTACAGGGATAAAACGATGGTTCATCTGTACTGAAAGTAGACGGCGATTCAGAATCGTTCTGTTCACATTTGTTTTTTAAAGAACCGGAAAGAAAAGTGCTAGTGTGAACAGGAGAAGTATCTTCTGCACAGTTACTACTGGGACTGTAAATGAGCTGCTGGATAGCATCGACAGCTTCCAGCTCTTCATCTGTGGATTCAGGCTTTACTTTACTCAATGAGTATTTCTGTGGTTCTCCTATTTGCAGCTCCTCATTCTGCTCTAAGAAGTCAACGTTTAATAGCTTTGATTTACCAGGAATACAACTAGTATCACCGAAACAGTCTTCAGTGTAGCGGGTTATTTTACTAACATCCATTTTCCTTTTGCGCTTTTTTTCTAAGCCTACTTTACAGTGAATGGGAGACTTCTCGATCGTTTCTTCATTGGTCATAAGAAACTGTATGAACTCTTTCTGCGGATCCCAGCTGGGATCACATCCCGCTCTGAAACCCCCTGTACCTGAGGAAATGCCTGTCAGCGTATCGACACAATCATCTTTTACTAGTAAGTTTTCATCATCCTCACAAACTTCTACTTGGCCTACTAAAGTGCTGTCTACACTATTTCCTACTGATTTCTGTGAATCGCAACCAATTGAAGCAGAGGTAGGTAGATTTTTAATGGAATGAGTCAGGGTCTTAGCATGTGCTACATCAGGTAATAAAAATAAAACTTGGTGCTGATTCGATTTCTGCGTTGTACTCTTGGCAGGCAGCTGAAGATCATGAACCACCGTCAAAGTGGAACAGGAATCTGCGTGGTGACCTACGGGCTGTCCAGTGGTTAATGAAACACCGCCTTTATTCATCGTGGAAGTCTTAGTTGAGGTGGAGTGTGAAACTGGTCCATTAACAGCAGTTCCTCTAGACAAGATAAAGTTTTCGCTAGAAACAGTAGGAGCACCAGTGTGGATAAATAGAGAAGCCTGGCCTCCACTTAAGGCTTTTTCACATCTGTCCCTCGATAGCTCCTCAGGCAGAGTCAGTGTGTTACTCTTCTGAAATGACGAGTCGCTCTCTTGTGGTTTAAGAATGCCACCGTCTTCCTCAGATAGGAAATTATCATCACACAAGATCTCTTCTTCTTCTTTAGCACCAGTGACTTCAGTATTTATCTCTAAATCATCCATATTGCTGGTCTGTCCATTAAGTACAATTATACTAAGAAAAAAAAACAACAAACAAGAAAAGAATCAGGCAATCACAGAAATAATGGCAACTGTAATTTAATTTTGTAATTGTAATTTAATTTTGTTATCGTTTTCAGGATCACCCTTCTTAACACTGATGTAAAAGCATGCTTTGAACTTCTTAAAACCGGACTTTTTTACTTAGCATATTCAAGACATGTTTAAAATTAATCAACAAAGCAATTTAAAAAGTATAACGTTCCGCTACGTTACATTAACAACCATACAGCAAACCAGTCACTGCCCAGTATCCCAGTTCACAAAAGCCTCAACACGAACATGTAAGCAAGATGGGGGAAATGAGACTGTAAAAAACCTGTGCAAACACATTTTAGATGCACGTTAACATAAACACAGAGTTTCTCTTTAGTTGCTTTCTAGAAGTAAAGCAAATTAGGAGTACAGGCTACCCAGACATCTGCTATTCATTTCAACCATTATTTTTTTAAACCATACTTCCCTTTAGCACCTAGGAAACTACAATTATCTTTACTGAGCTCACAGCATCACTTTATTCAAAGTGCTTGTATACAACTGCCCTGATGCTACACAGAAGCCTGCAGAAATGCTTCCTTTGGCATTAAAGGAGGAAACACAACTAAGATGATTTTGAACATCACGTTACTGACAGAGACACAGCAAAGGATCAAACTGAAGAAATTCACTGTCTCTCCATTTCCTCTTTACATAAGGACTCTACTTGCTTTAAAAATAAATACATTGGATCGTGCTTATAAGGCCATTTTAAATGAGAAGCAAATAAAAGGGCAACTTCTCAAACGTGGAAAAAAAAAAATCCCACAATTAGAAAAACATTTCATTAGGATTTACCTACCAGAGGAAATCACCATGTTGAATTCAGAGCATGACAACAATAGTTATCTACTAGCAGAGAGAACTACTGTTACTGTATATAACAGTGATATATAGTACATCATACATTATATAGAACACACTACATATACTACATATATAATATATATAATACATCATATATAGTGTATATATTGAATACATTA
>NW_010172541.1:0-717 GCF_000695765.1 Mesitornis unicolor
TCTGCAAAAACAAATTCATTGCTTCTCTCCACAAAATGAATTAAAACTATTTTATAAAACTTGGATGGATATGATAAGAAATGTAATAGCTATCTATGGAAAATAAATATAAAAATTATTCAAGCTCCATCTACTTTATGTTAGTAATGAGATGCACTTCATTCAAATTCCTTTCAATTGAAACAGTGCTGAGAAAGCAAGAACATGATTCTGTAGGAAATGATTTCTAATCTCCATGATAACATACCAATATAATACAATTATTTACAATTGACTAAGAGTTAATTCCAATAGTATAACATCTTTCTTGCAAAAATGTCAGCTTTTATTGATGAAACAAACTAAGAATAAAACATTTTTACTTGTAGTCTGTGTTGCTTTTATCAAACTGGCTGTGTTTGCATCATTTTATCAAGCATCATAAGCAGTAGAGAGAAGAGCCTTGGGATTTCTAAAACATTAAAAATAGTTTGAGAAAAACATATTTTTTTGTTTATTTTGAGGAAAATTTTTTAAGATAATGAACATAAATGGAGCTAGAAGACCTCATCGGTATTAATAAGCAGAGATGAGGTATCTTTAGAAAAATAACTGCAATCATGCTGCAACTTTCATATTTTTAAATGCCCAGTTGTAAAGATGGTGGGGTTTTTTTGTTTTGATAAATTAGTGGAAACAACACTTGAACAAATAGTTAACATTTAATCTTTCTGTATA
>NW_010172542.1:0-7706 GCF_000695765.1 Mesitornis unicolor
CCCCCCCTCCCCGTTGCGAGGCGGTCCGGACCCTGAGGCGGGTGGGGGTCGGCGTGTGCGCGGGGCTCGGCCCGCTGGACCCACCGGGGTCTGCTCTGCTGGGCCGGCAGGGGAGAGGGGAACCCGGGGGCAAACCGAGCCGAGCGGAGGCCGCAGTGTCTGCCCGCCGAGATTTGTTTTGTATACCCTCCCTTCCAGAGGACGGGTTTGTGGGAGGGCTGGGCTCGCCGCCGCCGGCGTGATCTTAGCTGAGATCTTAGGGAGAGCCCTGCAGCGATGGAAACTTAACGAAGTTGAATTTTGCTCATCTAGTTTAAGAATTGCTGAGTTTTACTCATCGATTTTAGAAGCATGGAGCTGAATTTGCTAAACCATGCAAGCCTCCGAACATGGGGAACTGGCAACAAATATTTTGGTGAGGTGTGGAAGAACAGATCGTGAGGGGGGAAGGTGTCAGGGCTTGTCTCTGGCAGTTCCTCTCTGTGCAGATGCTCTGGCCCTGCCATGCAGCAAACCTACCTGTTGCATACCAAGCTACAGCACCGTCTCCCTGAAGCAGTGTGGAGAGTCCATCCCCATGCCACTCACCATCATGGAAACAGGCTGTTGGGTTACCTCTGCTGGTAGTTCTTACCATAGGCCAAACCTTTTCTGTGCTTCTGTAGCCACTATCAACTGCTTACAGAAAGATTACCAGAAATGTAGACTCACGTGTGCACCATGTGCCATGGAAGCCCAGCATGCACCGTTGGCGCACTGCAGGTCTTGCGTCAGCGAGGAACAGACATGGCCCTAGAAACTGGGTTTGGGCGTGACTTGGTGCTCATGTTTTTACCAACACGTCAATTCCTGAGCATTTGACCAGTGCCATCTTGTGGCCTTCTTTTCTTCTTCTTTGCACAGAGGATGGGAGAGAAGCCTAGTCCTTATTTTGTTTAGTTCTGTTTGACGGAAACCTTCTGTTGCCTGAATAAGTGGAAATGGGAGAGTCTGACATCACACACTTGAAGATGTTTAGGTCCTTTCTGGCAGTGGAATCTGAATGTTGCTTAAGAGACCTGATCTAGCTAAAAACTAATGCTGGCTCTGACACTGGTAACATTCTATCTTGTTTTAAAGTAACTTACGTGTTTTCATTGTTTTATCTTGTTTCTGAGCAACAGCTTTCACTTAGCATCAAATACTTCATTTCAGACTCACAACTGAATGTACAAAGCCAAGATATTTCATGTGCTTAGTACATTATTTTTTCCAAATGAAACTCTCCTTGTCTTGAAAGTGTCTTGTTTGCCTGAGACAAATCTTTTCTTAGATATAGCTGGTTTTGTGGCATTTACAATGAATTTTTTTGACGTCACTTCTGAAAGAGGTGATAAGTTTAAACTGCCAAGTTTCTGTACACATGAAAAAGTGTATGCTCTGCAGATCCGTGTGTCAGAGAAGAAATGTTTAGAAGCTGAGAACTTGGTCTACTTTTTTTCTATATATTTATGGTAGCAAGGAAAACTGCAATATGATATTGTTGTGGAGACTACAACAAATGTAGCTGTTGTTGCTACAGCTTGCTAGTTTCTGAACAGCCTGCGTCTGCCTTTCCCCTCCCTGTGAAACAGTCCAAATAAAGGTGCTACTGTGGCTTTTTAGGAATCAAAACAGAAGTTTCCAACACTTTCTTCCCTGAAGAGTTTAAAACTCTTTGGAAGTGGCAGCTGCCTCTGTGTGCCAAAGAAATTGTACTGGATGGCTCTTCTCTGAGGAGAACTCACCTGGCAGGGAGCAGGAGTTACCCGAGAGTCAGCAGCTCGGTTCACCCCAGTGCCATGCTTGAATCACCTGGTATTAAGCAGATTTTCTTCCCTCCAGAGTGTAAGTGTTTTTGTTACTATCTATAGATTTGTTTGTTTTTAAAGATCTAATGGTTTGCTAGAAGTTTGTGTGTACTGAGATGTTTATTCTCAACGCTAGCTGTGATGCAAAGCGATGCAGAGAGAGGTGATGACATCTGGGAGAAGAGTAGCACTTGTGCTCAATAAAATTATGAAACTGTGTTACTGAGGTTCCTACTCCAGGCTGCCATTCAGATGGTTTGGTAGTTAAGATTGTGCATCCTGGATGACTTGTTATTGAGTGACAGATGCTCAGAAATTAGCACCAAGTTGTCAGGAGGGTCTGTAACAGATGCTTAAATGGTGAGCTGTGAAGGATGTCTTGCTTGCACCTGCTTCAGGTGGACATTTTCACTGAGATCATACAACATTTGTCATACCAGGTTGGGTTCACAGAAGTGCTTTGGCCAAAGGGGATAAAGCGCTGTTGGTCACCCTCACAGTATGAAATGGCCTCACTGCACTGTTAATATGTGCATGGGGTTGCCTTCCTTTTGCATGGTCATCTTTCCAGCTTGCTTTTTCTAAGTACCCTAGAGTTTTCTGTCCCTGTGGGAAATTGCTCCCTTTCTGAGGAGAACTCAGAAGAAAAAAACCCTAGCACAATGTGGATGAAATCCCTTAGGAGGTCCCATAGGACTGATGGGAGAGCAAGAGGTGTAATATTAGCAAATTCTGAGGGCGTTTCAAGAACTGAGAGGTTTGGGCACCCTGGGGTCGGGGGGGGAAGACTGTGAGTGTACCTCCCCCATTACTCCTTTTCAAGTGCACCCTTCTTATCATGAGATCTCAGCCATGGCTTATTCTGGCTGTGGCAGTGTGTGGTGTGCAGGGGCTTGAGCTGTGTTCCACACCTGGCTCCGGCTTGGACTTTGCCTTCAGCCTTCTCTCAACATTGTTACATCTCCCAAAATCAACAAGAACGCTCTTCTGCTCTCTGAAGAACTTGCTGTATAGGAAAGCAGTGCTACTTTATCTTAAGTTGGTTTCACTAAGCTGTTTCCAGTTTACATTTTAGTTTTCTTGCATTAATTTCAAATCAGTCATGTTTGGGTTGTATGTGATGTGCCAGTGCACAACAAACCAAAACAAGGAAGATTTAAATCTTTTTGAGACGTTTGTATGCAAAGATGGACAAACTTCAGTAAATGCACATAGATTCACCTGTTGGCATGACTTGTGCATGGACTTAAACTACACTTTGCTGTGTACTTGAAATGACCAACAGAAAAGGTGGAGGTTTCTCACTTACTGAAAATTCTACTAAATATTTCCAGAAGTTGTTTGCAGAGGTGACAGCACACGCAGACTTTGTAAGAACAGTGCAAGTAGGGTTAACGTTGGACTATGATATGGAGTCTAACGAAACAGTTCAAGTTGACCTTGCTTATGAGACAACAAAAAGTGTCTTTAAGGAGAAATAATAATTATCAAGGAGCAAAGAATGGTTTAATTCAAAGGCTGTTTAACCTCCGACAGGTCTGGCAAACATTAATAAAACCCTACCCTAATTCTGTTTGTAGGTTGCCTCAACAAGGGGTACTTTCAAAATGTGCTTGGATGCTGTATCTAAGGATATTTATCAGTGAAGGGAATGGAAGAAACTTACATCTCAATCAGTTTTACATGAGTAATTTAATGGTAAAGTGAAGTCATGCAATCAAATCTTTGTAAATGCTAAAAACATGGACTAATGATGGTTTGAGCATACAATAACTTTCTGTGCCTTCCTTTGCCCAGTTCTCTGTATTCAGCTTAACACATCCAAGTAGGGAAGTTGTTTTATCTAAAAGTAGTTTGGCAAAAACAAGCCCAGGTAATGCTAAACCTCTGACACCAGGGCCTGGAAAAGCAGCTCTGAGTCGGTCCTGTGCTTGGTGACTTTGACTTGCTTGCAAGACTTCTGCATTGCATGGCCTTTGCACAGAAAGTTGGGGAATGGCTTTTTCTTCTGCATTTTCAGTTTGCAGAGGTGTGATTGGGCCTAACAGTACCTTAAAATTAAACTTTATTAGTTTATCTTCTCATTTGTGTGTATGCAACTCTAGCCACAGCCATTAAGGGAGTCTTACAAACCCTCAAATCTGTACAGAAAGAGCAGCTGTCAGTGTTTGGATTTGTGTATAGTTCCCAGTTATATCAGAGTTAAAAATGATAATGGTTTAGAAGTAGAAGAGACTTTTTTTACCTCTCTTTGATCAGTTGAATGTTGGACTTCAAAGATTTCAACAGGGAAAGCTGCTTCCCTACGGCTGGTGAAGTCTTTGTTTCCTGCACCTTATCTGTGCTGTGAATGTCTGTTGGATGTGCTCTTGCTCTTGATCATATTTTTTCCAACAGTAGATGGCAACAGCTGTTCATTTGTAAAACGAACAGAGTAGAGTTCAGAGCATTACAGAATTTAATGTGCAAGTAGGATCATTCCTTGGTAGGAATTTAAGCGAAACTCTTTGTAAAAGCTTTTTCTTTTATCAAGTACAGATAAACTGTCATTAAATAGAAACTTTTATAATTTTAAATTTATTTTTTTTTTAGAATTCACTTCAAAGCAAAGTTTTTGAAAGATGCTCTTCAGGCATCACAGGAAGGTACTGTAATGAATTGTTGTCCCTATACTAAAAGGTATTTTAAAATGCATTTTCCATATGAACCTCTACAACTCCCTGAAAGGAGGTTGTAGTGGGGCGGGGGCTGGTCTCTTCTCCCAAGTAACAAGTGACAGGACGAGAGGAAATGGCCTCAAGTTGTGCCAGAGGAGGGTTGGATTGGATATTAGCAATAATTTCTTCACCAAAAGAGTTATCAGGCATTGGAACAGGCTGCCCAGGGCAGTGCTGGAGTCACCATCCCTGAAGGTATTTGAAAGATGGGGAGATGAGGTGCTTAGAGACATGGTTTGGTAGTGGGCAGGTTATGGTTGGACTCAATGCTCTGAAAGGCTTTTTCCAACCAATTGATTGGGTGATTCTGTTCTATCGATGTGCATTCTAGACAAACTCAAATGATTAAGGAATGTTGGTTAACACTAAATATTTACTAATTTTCAAGCTTGCTCAGAATGGTAGTAATTTTCAGTTTATGTTTGGTGAGAAGCTACTTAAAACATATCTTTACAAATCTTAAAGAATTTAATTTCCTGTCTAAAAACGTTAGGACTCACCTTGACAAATAAGTTTGACATCTCGACTCCATTGAAAACAGTGTCAGAGATCAGCATTTGCAGATCTTTGGTTTTACTTTTGCCTCTGAAAATGTATTTTATAATTTGAAAATAGATGTGCAAATATTGGCCTTTCTAGTGTAGTGTAATGGTAGTGGTAGGATAAATTGCCCTCTCCACTTCTTATTTATTTAAACAAATTTACTGTTTGCTTTTGTGGAATATATACTTTGTTTCCCAAAAGCAAATGTGGGAGGTATGTGAGTGAGGAAAGTAATCATTTATAACAAAGTTATAACCAAGTCACAAGACTTTTGGGAATTTTACAGCTGCACACCAAAGTTCTCACGCATTATCATAGTATTCTGTTTTGCACCGATAACGAGTTTAAAGGCTAGCATTTCTCTGCTTTTGTTGAAAAGATAATCAGACTTTTGTACATTAATGATGGAATATTGGCAGCTATGATAATGTTGTAGAAAACATTTTAGTGCTGCAATTAGTATTTTAATAAGGTTGTTTCTTATTACTGTATTGGTATTATCTGAATTGTACAGTTGGATGCTTCGCTGTGCTCTGGGAGGGGACAAAATCGGGCAGAAAGGATAGAAAGTGACTGAAATGAAGTGAGGAAAGGCGTTTGGTCCCAAGGCTGCTACTGACTCCACATGTGCCCTTCTGAGCTTCTGAGATTCTTCATCTAGAAAATGGTGATAACAACATTGACCCCGTTCTGAGGCCATGGATGAGAAGCATTGAGCAGTACTGCTCTGTCTACTTTTGCCTGGGGCAATAGCCCCATAGACCTGTATTGCTTCCTGAGAGGCTGGGCTCTTCATGCATAAAACTGTCTTCTAGGTCGCAAATTTTCAGGATCAGGAAAATGTAGCAAGTCTGCATGCTTAAACATCTTCTCTCTGGTTCGGCCTCTGAGCCTCCTAAAGAGCAAAATTCCATCACTTCTTTCATCACTCTAATATTCCTTTAAACAACTGTATCATGGGATCTATTGTACTTCGCTGTAGTATGTCTACCGTACAGTCCATGTTTTTCATCACAGGAAGCAGCTTGAACTGCTTATAACACATGGAGTATACATTTGTCTTGTTTTAGAACAGCTTTATATCGTTCAGCTGGCTTTACAGTCTCTTCTGTGTCTACAGATAAGTATGTGTAAGTCTAATCCTGAAGTTTTTATCTTCTGCATCATCAGCCTGCACTTTAGTTATCATCTCATATTATGCTCCTCCAGGCAGCTTTGAACAACCTAAGCTTGACAATTAAGGGAGTGCACTGGCAATACTGCTAATTTCTCTCCTTTCCTTTCACTCTTATCTTGTATTCTCTAAGGTACACGTCTTTATCTACATGTTTCCAAGAAGGTGTTCAATTAATAACTCGGACAAGTCAGAGCTGATAGGATCTTTTCATGTATTAATTTAACTCTTCCTTTCAAATGGAGTGCCAGAAAATCACTGTTTTCATGTTTTCTCTATTTATTCTAGTTGATTTTTTTTTAATTGAAGTTGCATGCTATAGTCCTTTGATTCTGCTCCCAGTAAATCATCAGGGATTATGGTAGTGGCCTTACAGGTAACCGGGGTTCTCACTGCTGTACTGAATAGCAGTTTTCTTCTGTAATAATGTTGATTTTAGACTGTCTTTATTTGCAGCAAAAAAAAAAAATTAAACCCGCAGACTTGGCCATGCAAGATATAGAAATATTAGGTGTTTTTTTACTCACTTCCTTATGTGTTTGTTGTTGTAGTTTGGTTTTTCCTCCTGATGATAAGAATGGTGCAATACAGCTGATGAGTACAACAAAACTAACTTTCAGTGGAGATGATCACAAGACTTGTTCAAAGGCAAGAGGTTTATTGGTCTGTACGGGCTAGTAATTTAGCAGTTACAAAGAACAGTGATTTAAAGTTGCCTATTATTTTATTAGACATTAATAATATGTTTAGTTTCAATCTGTCTTGATCTTCCAGCAGGTTTGAACTTGCAATAAGAGCTAAGATGAGCACCTGACCCCCAGAAAAATCTACGTCATTGTCAATGTGAACTGAGGGATACAGAAAAACCCATAGTCACTGGAGATGAGGACACCCATCCCACAGGACAGCAGGTCATTTAGTGAACATGAAATGAATGAATTTCACTGAGAAACAGGTGGCAAAAAGCTAAAATGTTAAGTTGTATACTGAAAAAAAAAAATCTTTAAAACCAATCTCAGAAGATCTTTTTGTTTGTTTGGAGATTAGGAGAATGATTCTTTATTGGTGGTTTTAATACTAAAATACGACTGAGAAAGTATTTTACAAATTTCTGTTCCTATAGCTTATAAATCAGTGTTCTAATTGCTTTCAGAGGGAGCAGAAACCATAATTTTGACACTATAAAAATGAGTGGCAAATACTGGTCAATGACAAGTGGACTCTTGCTCCTGATTTTCCTTGTGAAAGCCCATGAACCTTTCTGTGAACAATTTGCCCAAAATAAACTTACAGAATCTAAAGGTAATCTAGTGCAGAAATGGTTATGCAACACAGAAAAAAATCACCCATTAATCAGCTTTTCAAAATTGTCTGCTTTTCTAGCACGTTGATTTTTCATTCTCCAATCAGAGAACTTTCCATACTGGTTTTTCCCTCAGGAAT
>NW_010172542.1:7737-20891 GCF_000695765.1 Mesitornis unicolor
CCATTTTTAATGTAGTAAACTTGTATCACCAGGGAAAAAAGTTGGTTTACATCCAGTGAGGATCATAAACAGATGTGGACTAATAGTTAAATTGCTGATTCTGTGATTAGCATTGACCATTGTTTTAGTTGTCAGTCTATTTCATGGAAATCTTGTGAGTTTTAAGTCCAAGTTTAATACACTTGGGGATACTGCAGTTCTGGACTATTTCCAGCACTTTGCTTCTATTTTCAAGATTGTCTCGGTAGTACCCCTGCAGCAGATGACACGTGAAGCTGCAGGTGACTTGCTGGCTTGCAAACCTGCTGTGCTGCAGGGCTTGGCTGCAGCACGGAAATGTTAAACTTCTTTAAAATACAGTTTAGTCTTGTAATATAAGCCAGTTCAAATCATGTTTTAAGTGTGTTTCTCAGCTGTGAGTTCTGGCCAAGTGTTTCAGATCGTTCAGGAGTACAGTTTAAAGAAAAATTATTACAAGAGGGAACAATACTTAAAAAGGTGCAAGTCTACCTTCTTGACGCCAAGTCCTGCAACACCCCTTATTTTAAGTACAGTGAGGGCTTCAGCTGTTTTTCATCTTAATGCTTGTGCAAGATAAAGCATGCCTTTTAAATTCACCCTTTCTCATACATAAGAGGTAAGCTCCTTCATTGGTTGAAGACTTGGAAACCAAATTTGAAATCCAAAGGAGATGTTATTGAATGCTCATTGGTAGAAAGACTGGTCTTGGGCTGTCTATGGATTCCTGAGGACCATGTACAGCCTGACAAGGAAGAATGCGTACCGACAGCGTTCCTTAAAGGCATGCTTCAAGGACAAAACTAAAACATTTCCACAGGTTGTAGCCATCAATCACTAGGAGGATGTTCTTGTACACCAAGTACGACACAGTACAGCTTTCCAGTGACCTTAACACACAAGCCAACATAGAGGCTGCTCTAGTAATTACAGATTACATTAAGTATCAAGTAAAAGCCAGCAGCCAACTACTAGGCAAACCTTTCATGCGTTATTAAAATCATACCCTTCCCAGAAGATTCAAGGTAATAATATTGAATTTGATAATGCAATCAGTTAAAAGCAGGTTTAAAAAGAAAATTGTCCTTTGTTTACAATGTCCCAAGAAATCCTATGGTTCATATAATGCCTAATATACGTAAGTGTGGAAATAATCCCTCAGGTATATTAACAGTTTCAATTGCACGTTATCTGAGACTGCCTTTAATTTTTTTATAATTACATTTTATTAAGAAATAATTGTTATATATCAAGTGTGCATTGCACTTAGATTAAAGACTCTTGTTACCTAATATTTCAGCAATTAAAATATAGAAAATTTTAGAAAGTATGAAACTGGAAGGACTGTTCCTACATACCAAGAAGCTAATTCTCCTTCTGGAGCAACTGGCCGCGATAGTTTGTTATGGGCTCTGAAAATAAAAAAGGATTAGATATTTGACTTGAAAGAAAGGAGGAGGGAACAAACATTTTGTAAGGAGACCGATTTTCACTGCTAACATTTCTAACAAATCAATTATGACTTGATATATCCTATATTTGGTCACCTTAAAGGAGCTCTAGTGAGCCTGACTTTCAGACCAAACGTTTCTGAAAACTTGGTATTTTGAGGGTTTGTCAGAATAAGAATTTTTTTTTCTGTCTTGGCCGAGATAGTGCATTTTGTTATGCAGTTGAACCAAGGTAACCCATGCTTGAGAACTGACACTGTACAGCAACTGTTTTGCGAGGTTATTGGTCAGTCCTTGATTTCATATGACATTTAAAATTTTAAAACAAGGTATATGCTATTTCCATATATCATATACAAAGTAGGTCAAGAGAGGTTCTCCTTCCCCTCTACTCTGCTCTGGTGAAACCACATCTGGAATATTGTGTTCAGTTCTGGGCCCCTCAGTTCAAGGACAGGGAATTGCTTGAAAGAGTCCAGTGCAGAGTCACAAAGATAATGGAGGGAGTGGAGCATCTCCCTTATGAGGAGCGGCTGAGGGAGCTGGGTCTCTTTAGCTTGGAGAAGAGGAGACTGAGGGGTGACCTCATTAATGTTTATAAATTTGTAAAGGGCGAGTGTCAGGAGGAAGGAGCCAGGCAGTGACAGCTAATGACAGGACAAGGGGCAATGGGAGCAAGCTGGAGCATAGGAGGTTCAACCTGAACATGAGGAAAAACTTTTTTACTGTAGGGGTGACAGAGCACTGGACCAGGCTGCCCAGAGAGGTTGTGGAGTCTCCTTCTCTGCAGACATTCAAAACCCACCTGGACGTGTTCCTGTGTGACCTGGTCTGGTGATCCTGCTCTGGCAGGGAGGTTGGACTGGATGATCTTTCGAGGTCCCTTCCAACTCCTGATATTCTGTGATTCTGTGATTGCATAGTGTTCTACAGCTAGGTTTGTGCTCTGTTTCCGTGAGCCTCAAGGGTCCAAGACCCGGCTGTAAAGCTGTCAGCAAATGTCTGCACCGAATGTCTAGAACATGGCTGAAAGCACAGTGTGGTGCAATTCTCTGAGTAGGTGATAAAATGGTTAAAAGTAAATAGGGCCAGGATAAATAATTTTCACAGCAATGTATTTTACACACAAAATGCTGTAGTTGCAAAAATCAAGCTCTTCAATAATTAGTTGGCATAGCAGGATGAGAGCCTAGGCTCAGCCATGCCTAAACAAGGGCCTACACGCTCACTTTTTCTGCAACTGTCCCAAACTGGTAAGAGAAGTTGCAATGTTGTGCGTTAGATCACAGCTATTGCTTAAAGCAGGATGTACAGTCTGGTCTGTTCCTATCGAGGGCATGGAAATACTGCTTCCAGTAGGAGTTATCTGAGAGTTTGTCATTCTTAATTTAGGCAGTTTGCTAGCAACACTAGATCTGGATATAGTCTTACCTATGGCTTTTGAATCAAAGTTGCCCTAATAAAATTTTTAAAAGTCAGATTGCTTACTTAAAAACCAAAGCATAGGTTCCTGTTTTTTCAAAAACAAATCAAATCCTCTCCCCCCTGGCCTGTGTCTTTATTGTTTGCTGTCTCAGAAAGCTTGCCTGAAGCAGAAAAGGGATCAAGGAGCAGTAGTACAGCAGGCCAAATTCAGCCCTTGTGCAGGTCCAGTGCAATAGTTGGAGGTATGCCTGCTGAAACTGGGACTGAATTTGGTCCTCTGTCTTCACTGTGTGAGTAGAGATTCTGTTTCAGTACTTCAGAGGTGCCCAAGAAAATTTTGTAATTGATGTTTTCCGTTCATTTTCTTTCTCTGCTGGTTCTGTATTTTGGTTGAGTTGTGTTTCCCCAGCTTTCAGATGTGTGCTCGAACACTGGAAAAACTCACTCTCATGCATAATGAAAGAGGAAAAGTTACAGGAGGAATTTATTGGCTGGAGTCTCTGTTGCTGCTCTGTATCTTGCTCTACAAGCTCCCACAGCAAGTGAGTGGTAGAGCCAAGAATAGAACACCACTTCTCTGACACCCAGTCCAGTGTCTTAACCCCTGCCTCCCGTGAGAAATTTTGTTTCAGTTTTCTGTGCAGTGCAAAGATAAGATCATATTTTATTTTGGTGCATAAATTGATCTCTAGGGTGAATGAATCAGGTTGGGAAATAGCCAGAGAATAACGCAATGTAAATAGTGAAATGCAAGGAGGTTATATATATGACACTATAGCTTCTCAGACTGCTGTGTGTCTAGATAGAATTAATTAAAAATTGTATGAAGTATTTGAGTTCTTTCAAGTTTCTTTTGAGCACACAAAATCTTCCAAAGAGAAGAAACAGGATTTCTTTTGCTCAGCTGGATTTTCTTTGAAAGCAGCCAATGGAGATGTTCTTTCGCCTGTACTGTCGAGGTGCTTTTCCTCTCTGGTAGTACTTGCTTTGTCAGGTGGTGTGTGGCTTGCCTGGGGATCGCAATGCAAACTGGAAAAGGATGGGGTTAACGTGGGTTGACTGATGCATTCTAACTGCAAAGCATTGCTGTTACTAGGGATTGAGTAAAATAAGGAGTAGCACGTGTAAACTCAGCATGAGGATGTTAATATGAAATGCATAACTGCATCCATTATTCACAAGTGATAAAGACAAGAGCGGTGTCTAGAAGTGCTGACTCAGCACCTCTGACTTGTGAAACACTTGCTCCTCTGAGTTTGGTTAAGAAAAGTATACCCTTTCCAAAATATCTAGCTGTGCTCAGCTTATGGGGGGATTCACATTGTCCTTTGCTTTGGTGCCCACCAAACCTTTCATGAGATAGATTCATGACTTCAGTGTGCTAGCCAGCTCCTTCTCAGGATTTTTCCTCCAGGGACACTTTGAGTTTTGACAAATCAGGGAGTTAGCACCTTGCACTGAATTTCAGGCAACACGAAAGCTTCTCTTTTTCTGGTCTTTCCCAACATGCGAGCAAGAGGCAAGTGCTAAGTGCCACAGGTGAAAGCTGGATCCCACCTCTGCTTTAAAAGCATATAGCTTTGAAGAGTAAATATTTGTGAAAGATTTATTTCCAAAATCTCTTCACGCTTCATGTGTGGGTGTGTATGTGTATATGCAGGGCATAGAGATTGCTGTAAAAGGATAGAAAAGAGGTCATGGTAGCTTTCTGGCTGCATTCTTTAGCCATGTTTGTTGCTTTTATACAAGCATTTACAATAAAAACTGCTGAAATGCATTTGAAAATGACCCTGTTTTAGTTTAGGTACCTAGCACTGTGGATGCACAAAAGAGTTGCTAGGGGTAAGCTGAACCATGGCCTTACAGCACCACTGGGACAGAGATTCTCCACTGATGGCAAAATAACACATTTGCTTGCTCACTGGCTAGAAACGTTTGGGAATTTTTTGGCAGTGCTTTACACTCGGGAACTCTTTATTTCTCACCACTGAAACATTTTGTGGGAACATGCCAGTTTAAGTGAAACTGCTGTAATAAAAAGTTTGTTTTCAGGCTAGAACCTAGAGGGAGTGTGCTCTAATCCTCATCTGTCTGTCTGAGAAGATGAATTTAACCCCTGAAGTCTTCACATTCCAGGAGAGCCCTAATTCTGGGAGTTAGAGTGCTCTTTTCCTGTGCTTTTATAAACAAACAAACAAACAAACAAAAACCCCAAACAGCAAACAAATCCCACTTCTAAGTTCATCTTGTTGCAATTGGGAATGCTTTTGAAATTTTGAAATTATTTCTGGGATGGGAAAAAATATTTTTCTTCTCTTTCAACTTTGTACCTCAGCACTCTGTCATGAACTTTGTTTGCATCTGAGATTTTGCTCTTGATGAATGAGCTCTCAGCCATAAAGTCTGCTGTGAACTAGGCTTAAGGACTTTCCTGAAAAATGAAAACCAAAAGGCTAAACCACCATTACCTTAGGAAATGTGAGGAAAGAGAAAAATGAGATCTTGACTCTTCCTGCCTCTTCTGTAGGATTTTGTCATTCATTCTTCGGCCAGATTCTCCTGCTGCAGGCACCGACTGCTGTTGCTCCAACATGAGGTGCAGACAGAGCATTGCTGTGTTTTGGGGAAGCTGGCACTGGGCTGCAGCACCTCGTGGGGCTGGCAGGCACGCGCTGGTGGCTCCGCTGTGACTGAGCCCTTCACGAACGCCACCCCCGCTGCTCTGTCTAAGGGAAGCCACAAATTGACTTGACTCTTCACCGTCATGGGCTTTTTCGGTTACTACACTTAGAAATGCCAACCACATTGTCAAATAAACAAATATAGATGCCATCTGGTTTTTTTTCTGGAATCTAATGTCTATTGTTATTTCCTGCTTGCTGTAGTTGTGGCTATATTTTTTGTCATTATCCATGTGACGATTGAAAGGAAAGGGCTGAATTTTGACCTCAGGTAAGTGTGAGATGGCTACTGTTTATACTCTGCCTTCTTGCAGGCAGCACATATCAAGAGGCTGCTCCTCGGCAACACAGCTGTCAGAGAGCGGTGATATCTTTACATGGGGTTGTGTCAAAGTGAAAAATTTACATCTTACAAATCACTACGCGGTGTATGCATCTCACTCTGGGAAGATGCTGGGGAAAAAAATGGTTGAACAGCTGTTTAGTGTGCTGTTAGAGTGTGCTCCTAGTATGGTGATGAGTGCAGAATGAGAGAAACAATAGAGAAAAGCAAATGGGAATATTTCAGAAAATTTTCCAAAGACATTTTGAAAAAGGACTACTTGGTAGTCAAAGTATCATGATACTGTACTTGATGACTCTCACCTAGAACAGTGGGGCTTTAGTATACGTTGGGTTTAAGCGTGACTGAAATATTTTGAAATCTGGCAGAAAGGTCTGAGCTGAGGTTTCTGTACTTATGTCCTAAGCAGAAGTAGCAGCATATAATATACAAGGGAGTAATTCCTATCTGATGTGGAAGGAATTGAACACACTCGACTTCTGTCAGCTGTAAGTGCTGTCTGTATATGCCCTGTATTGATAGAAGGTGTTGGTCGATAAGTGCTTTCATATAAGCCTCAACAAATCGAAATAGCGGTGCCCTAATGATATTTTCCTTCTTAACGTCTCGTAGAAATAGCTATCAAACCAGCTATGAATATAGTTGTATAAAGTTTGTTAGTGCATTCGTGCTTTAATACTACTGAGTCATATGCAAAAGGTAATTTGAAAACACCTTTCAAAGAGAACAGAAGTGGCTTATCTCAGCCAGTGTGGAAGTCTTAAACAAAATTCCTATGAAGGATTGCATCAGAACTGAATATTTGCTGGGCACTGGAGGGAAAAGGAAGAAAAAAAAAATCACAATTTTTCTGAATTATTTTTGTGAGTACCTCGAAGTTGCTTCTGACAAACTGTTTATTTCAGTTTTAATTTAAAAAGTGGAAAACATTTTTCATTTCTGGGTAGTTTTTACTCAGTCTTTGAACTTTGAACCTGATCATTTTAATTCAGCAGGGACTAAAGGATGGGGTTCTTTGTTTTGCTCCAATAAACGTGCTATAACTAGCCACCGTTTTATGCTCCCTTCTCTCATAACTTTTGCTCTTTATGTTATGCTATTTGCATCTTAGCCATGGCAGGCATCAAATAAGATGTTTAATTAAAAATGTTATCAGAGATCCAATTAGAGATCAGAGATCCAATTAGAGATCAGAGATCCAATTAGAGATCAGAGATCCAATATTTTGATACCACAATAATAGGTACCTTAGAAATAGTCAAATGGGTTAGATTAGGTAGTAATTTACTTTAGCTTGTTTCCGTTTTCTTAGTACTCATTCCAGATACCATAACCTGCTAGAAGTTTTAAGAAGAAACAGTAATTTTTGAAGTGAAAGGTAAAAGGCTTCCTGTTTAAACAAAACTGATCAAAAAATTATGTAAGTGGGAAAATGAAACCTTTAGAATAAATATGACCAAAAGCGTAATAAACATTGACTGGGAGCATAATCCTGAATGCTAACATAAATCCGTTTGTTGTAACAAACAGTTAGCCTAATTTAATCTTTGAATGTATTACTGCCAGAAAGAATAGCATTTACAGGCTCTAATGTGGTGGTTACTCTTAAAATTCTGCTTTAACTAATGTTGCTGATAGTGTCTCCCACTGAAAAGACCAACTTAATTACCTTTGTCATCCATCTCAGTGAAGTCTATGCATGTGTATTCTTTACAGACCGTGCTTTCAGATACTAAATAAGTTGTACACTTAGATGGGAACAAGAGATAAAATTACGCTCCATTTCCATCAGAGCCCAAGTGCGTGTGAATTTGAGCTCCTGTGAGTTAAGAGCTTGTGCTACAACACTCAGAAGAAAGCAAAGGCAGTGTGAGTTGGTTACATGGCATCAGCACAGCTAATGCTCAGATCTCACAGGAATTTAGTCACCTCTGAAAAGATGCAAGAACTCCCCACTTCTAATGTAGCCCATGGCAGTTAATGGAACCGGGTGATGTGTTTTTACCTGTTTGCTTTTGTTCTACTTCTGAATTACTTTGATTTTAGATTAAGTAATCTAAATGGCTGTTTGGTGGAGAACTGTATTTTTTTTATTCTTTCACACTTAGAAATTATTCTAACAGCTCTTCCGGCTAATAAATCATAACCAAGTTAGTTTCTAACACATTTGAACTATCAGCCAGTATGTGCAGAATGTTATCAGTTTTCATGCGTTACAGATAGGGAAGGTGGAAAAGTGGTTTTAAAATGGTGTTGAGCTACTGCAAAGATTTTCCATTTGCTTCTCAGCCATTGACTTCATGCAGTCTTGGGGTGATTGCATTGAAGTGTTAAGGGGTACGTTCTGCCAAGAGGGATGCTCTGCAAAGCTTCCTTTGACACCTGTGGAACCCAAAAGCCTCTTAACTGGGTGAGGAGCTGGGATTGTCCATGACGGACGATGGGGTAGAGCTCTGGCTCCTGCTTACCAACCCCAGCCATCTCTCCCCAGAAAGACTTTAAATGACTTTCTGCTTTTTTCTTATTCAAAACTGGCTTTGGAAACATGGCAGAAAAAAAAAAACATAGAAAAGAGTCAATCTGGTCAGGCATACAGTTCTCAGAACTTCATTACTCTTCATTATCTGGAAAACTGCAAATAAGAAAGCAAATGCTGGCAGGGCAGAGATGCATTGTCACGTTGCAAATTTCATGTTAGGAGAGATATTTGTGAATGCTAACAGCAAGTCTAGGATGCAGGATTTGGTACTTGGATTCAGTCTTGTGAATGAACACTATTTTAGAAATTAACTCAATTGAAAAATCGTTATTCTCCATGTAAATGGACGTCTTGTTTAAATTCAGAGGCAAAAAACCTGGGGTTAAGTGTAAGCTCCACTATTCAATTTGCATGGTGAGTAATTCAGACTGTAATAGAAGCTTTGTCATGTTAAGGTTAGGTCTTTCCTGTGGCTGTTCAAGTGGGCTCTAAAGACTTTTTAACATGTTGCAGGATATTAAGGGGGGAAAGTTTGACCTACATCCATTTTTTCCAGACCCACTTCTGCAGGTTTCATCACACTTCCCATGTCTCGCACGTGGGACATCGCCGAGGGCAGGATAGGTGCCCAATTGCCTGCATACAATTTCATCAGGAAAGGTATATGATTTATTGCCCTGTAAAGGGTTTTGACATGGAGCCTGTGAAAAGCACTATATAAATGCCAATACAATATAAAACGTCACACAAATACTTTACTCATTAATTCCGACCCTGTGCTTTTGTACTGGGGAGAAATGGGAGTGAAATGCGAATGTGTTCCTTATGCTTTAAAGGGAAAAATGGGTTTGTAGATTTTATAAAGGCTGACGTGTTAACCTGCCTTTGTGGTTTCTTTAAAGACCAGCAGAAAGAAGCTCACTCCTTGCCTGGTAGCAGCACTGGGAATGAAAGCAGAGAAAGCACCAACAAAGGGAAAGTCCACATTCATGCTAGCAGTCCTTGGTCATGACCCCTCTCTCATGGCACAAACAGATTATTTCAGGTTTTGCTTCAAAATTTCATTTATTCCAGCACTACTCGCCCGACGCCTTTCTGCCATCACCCCATGACATTTCCCCCCATTATATTTTGTCGTATTATCTTCTTTAGACAGCTTCCCAGCCTTCATGGCATTGGACAGGTCTGTTTCAGAATGTGGCTTCAGCAAAAGGAATTGTGCTGCATGGAGGTGTTGTACGGACCCCTGAGAGCTCAGTGGTGCTTGCTGCACTGTCTTGCAAAGGGGACAACAGCTCCTCAAAGCCCAGACCTCATCACTCCCCAGGTCCTTCCTTCTGGAAAGCCAGGGAGGAAGGAGAAAGTCATGGGAGATACCAGAAAATCCCCTTTCATCTTCTGCAGGGATTTTCTAGCCTTGCCCAGTTCACTTTGCATAGTGGGAGCCAGCCTGGCGCAGGTGGTGTCAATCCCAAAACTCTCCTGTCTAACTGGCTGAGGTTTTCTCTCACCTGCTGACCCACTTGTGCAGTGGGGCTTCAGGTTTTTAGAACTTCATACATAAGCTTTAACTGGTGCTGAATACCAAGTAAAATTTACTCTGTTTAAAGGAAAAAAGGAATTTCAGGTTGCTTTTCAAATTCCTTCCCCTTTCTGTGTTTCACCATGATTTTGATTATTTCTGTTTTCGCTTTTAATGGGATGTTCACTTTCTGCTGATCTCTGCTGACATTTTTCCCTTTTGATTTGTAGTACTATTAATTCCTCTCTGTTCAATGTTTTGTCTACATTCAGAACATGCTTGTTTTTCTCTAGTGGCCTGTGATTACTTTCCGCCTCCTTCTCTTTAATTTTTCCAATTACATCTCCATTGATGCTCCTAAAGAAGCAAGGTGTTCTGGGGGTAACCTTTTGAGAATACGAGGGTATGACTTTTTTGGCCAGAAAGTGCTTTAAGTCTTGGAAAGGAGCTCGAGTTGAGGATATTGATTGCAACTCTCTTTGATTAATTGGTAAATGAGGTTTTTTGGTTGCGGTTAGTTAACACGTGAATCCCGTTGCATGTTTTGAGGATGGTCATACATTGCCACCTTCTCGTGAGACTGGAGACAGAAGCAAGCCAGCCCTGCTGTGGCGTCTTAAAGCAGAGATCTCCACCCCTTGGGTTTGGTGTAGCTTCTCTTCATTTCAGGTGAGGGATGGAGAAATGCTGAGACTAAGGCCAATGTAAAGTAATCCAGTCCTTTCTATGGGCAGAAACGAGATCTACTTCATAGCTTGCATTCTGTACCAGTGGAGTACTAGAGTATTTTGCATGGCTTTGTGGTGTTCTGTACTTGTCTCTCAACCCATGAACATATTTCACTCTTCCCGACCCTGGTGTTTTCAGCAGCATCTTTACCAGGGACAGGACAACTTCAGCCCCACTGGAGATTCCAGTGGGACCAGGTCGTAATCCTCCATCCCATTAAAACCCACTTTCGGCTTATTTTCCTCCTGGCTCCTGACAGCTGCCAGCGCAGGGTGTTCACCCGTGCTCTCCCCCGCCAGCGGCCTGCAGCGCCCAGCCACGGGGCGCCCCCCAGCCACGGGTGCCGCTATTTTGCCGTGTGGCTCCGCGCCCGCGAGGCGGAGCCGCAGACCGCGGGGAGCCGCGCAGCACAGCGCAGGGGCGAGCAGGGACCGGGGAGAGCCCCAGCCGCGGCGGTGGCAACCGCGCAACTCCGCGGGGTACCGCGCCTGTTCCTGAACGCAGCGAGCAGCGCAGCACCGGGCTTTGCGGGCGCGAAGTCGTTACCCGCGGATTTCTCCTCGAAGACGGGGCGAGTGACGTTAGCGGGGAGCAGCGGGGGCGCTGGCATTTGCTTCCCCCCAAAAAAGTCGTTTAAAGGCAACGGCACTGGGCACGAACAGGGCGGCTTTGTGCAGGCGTGCGCGTGAAGTAAGGTGCAAAAGAGGGGAAAAAAGGAAAAAAAAAAAAGAAAAAAAAGTGCTCGTGCTGGGTTTGTTAAGGAATCCGGTAAGTTATAGGAAGCAAAATTAAATGTCTGGTGCTTACACGACGGCATGTTTTACAAGGGAGAAGGAAACTGTGCAGAAAATGCATGGGCTTTTATTGTTGGTTTTCATTGCCTGTATTGTGGTGGATGCTTTATGCTACGGAGAGCAAGTTTAATTGAACCAGATCGCTGATTTAATATAGTAGGGGGCACGGGCTGGGTTGGGGTTTTTTTGTTTTCTTTTCGGAGTTAACTGTTTCGGGGTCTAGAGACAGGCAGGACTGGGCTCCGCAGCCTCCGAGCTTCGAGCCAGCAAATAAAAACACATTACATAAAAACAAACACCGAGCCCGGTTATCAAAGCCTCAATCTCTCTCTATTATTTTCCCTTGCATTTTGTGCCTTTTTTTTTTTTTTTAATCACATCTGTCGTTCCCAGCCTTTCCCAGAACTGCAAAGCAGAGTGGACAGCTTCCATGTGACCACCTAGTGCAGGAGGCATTTTCTGCTGGGAAACTTTGGAGTGGTTTTCTCCTTTCCTTTCCTTCTGAGAGCTCAGAAAAAGAAAATGTGCAATCTTCCCGGTGATTAAAGTCTCCGCATTCGCCTTCGCTTACCGGGTTTATCCAAACTTTTGTGTGAGCGTGTGTATTCCTGCTCCCCCCACCCTTTCTGTGCATTTGTAAAGTAGCCCCATCTAGCAATGATAAATATCCCTGTTGATCACTTGATTGATTACCTCTCGGAAAGGTCACGCGGGCTTGCAGTAATTTCCTTTTGCCTAAGGCTCCCTTTTCACTTTTACTCCCGCACGACAGCTTCAAGTATACAGGATCTTTATTTTTTATTTTTAACCCCTAAATAGCTCCCCGAAAACAATGCGTTGGCGAAAAGAAGGAGGGCAATGAGCCGGCGGGTCGGCGCTGCCCCAGCCCTCGCCGTGCTCTCCAGGGCGAGTTGGGGAGGGAGAGCAGCGCCTCCGCTCTCCTGCGGACTCAGAGTCCGGATTTAAACAACCAGACAAGCTATTAATTTACCCATGCTACCCAGGGTCCTGAACCCAATTAATTTCTAATAATTACAGCCCAAGGGGGCTGGAGAGATCCCTCTGCCTCTTTCTAGCCTTGCCACTTCGCGGCACCGAGGTCAGCATATAATAATAACGTGTATATTTTGAAAGTGATCGGCAGAACAGTGAGTTATTGCAATGAATGAAAATTGTTTCCATTTTGGCTAATTGAGCCCGTGGCTGAAAGCTGGAGTTCTGAGACTAAATAAAGAGGACTGTTTCATTTCAACGTGGACTGAAAATCCCTGCACAGCTTTTACGGTCACCCAGCAAGAAGCTTAATTTCTTAACAGCAAACCTGAAATCACGAGTTGGGTAAACAGTATTAATAATTGCATTACAATGATTAAATTAATCTTACTGGTAGCTAGGAGAATATAGATTGAGATTGAATAACGCGATGTAAAGTTCACTGCACAAAGACAATAGCACAACGAATACCTCGATGAAGAATTCCGACTTTTCTCCAAGTAGGCTGCGGGGCTTGTTCAATTATAATGTAAGGAAGAGAAAATTTCCTGTTACGGGCAATGCACTGAAACCTGTGTATCAGGGTTTTTTCGTCTCCCAGTCTGTATTAGAAATAGATTCAATTCCACCCCTCCATGAAAAAAACAAACCTCAGATTTAAATATTTCTTTCTGGCCGTGTATCTGCTGAAAACGAGCTGGCATGCCTGCAGCCAGCCG
>NW_010172543.1:0-1074 GCF_000695765.1 Mesitornis unicolor
GGTCTGGTGGGAGGTGTCCCTACCCCTGGCAGGGGGGGATGGACTAGATGATCTTTAAGGTCACTTCCAAGCCAAACCATTCTGTGATTCTATGATTCTAGGATTCTATGATTCCATGATTCTATGAAAGTAACCAAAAAAATGAAATTTATTCACTGCTTCCCATCAGTAGGCAGATGTCCAACCACTTACTGAGAAGCAGGGCCTCAGCATATGTAAAGGTTACTTAAGTAGACAAATGCTATAGTCATGAGCATTTCCCCTCCCTCCTCCTTTCTCTGAGCTTTTATTGCTCAACATGAAGGTCATATGACCTGGTATATCCCTTTGGTCAGTTTGAGTCAGCTGTCACTCGTATAACCCTTCCAAGGCACTTGCTCACTCTCAGCCTATTAGGTTTTGGCAGAGAAATGGAGGAGGGAGACGAAAGTCTTGATGCTGTGTAAGGGCTGTTAAGCAATAGCCAAAACATTGTTCTGATTTAGTCATAATTGCAAAGCACAGGACCATATGGTCTGCTGTGAAAAAAAAGTTAACTCCATCCCGGCCAGACCCACTAAAACATGCAACCCTTCGGAGATGTAGAAGGGAAAGGGGCCCTAGCCAAAATCTCTTAGTTGCCTTCTGAGGGATAATGAGATTTGCTAAAACGGGAAAACTGCTCAGGTAAAGTTTATCTTATAACGTTACAAAACTTCTACAGATTAACTCAGTATTTTATAATTATGAACATTACAAGATCTACTACAGTAATTATAATATGATAATATGGAAACATATGATAGGGTAGTTAAGGTTCTGATTACACATCCAGAAGTCTGGGTTTTATTGTCTCTCTTTTATCTTGTTGAGGACTTCCCCTGGCTGATCCATTTGTAAATGAGTATTCAACCATTTTTTCATGAACTTAAAGGAAATTTCATACTAGTCATTTGGTCACCTTTTGTGCAGCTGCCTACAGAACTAGAGCTGCTGCACACAGTTTCAGTGTCTACCCTCAGAGCAATAAAAGGTGTCTGGACTGTTTTTCACACTTTCATATTTTTCTTTAAGTTTTTATGCCTTATACTCTTT